>NC_092814.1:140004340-140109340 GCF_023375885.2 Dermacentor andersoni
TCGGAATCAGCTACCTCAAGACAGGTGCAATTGGAGATTGTTCGGAGAAGCCTTCGTCTTGCAGTGGACATAAAAATAGATTGCTGCTATTGCTACTACAGCTGCTACTGCTGCTGATGATGATTGAACGCTCCCGCTAGTGGGCTTCCAGAAAGTTGTTATGTGTGTGACGTTGGTTCAGAAGTAAAGTGGTTTCATACGGCACTGGTGTCGTGAGGGCCTGCTGCACCTCTTTGCGGATGGCACTGGTGATATTTATACGTTGTCTGGAAAAGGTTGCATAGCTCTTCGACGAAGATGTGGGTGGGTTCTTGATTATTCGCTTTGGATCGGAGCGATGAAACTTTCTTTAAATCTTTCTGCCGCGTTAATATAGCGAAATATTTTTTTTTCTACTCTACGCCTTTTTATTTACTGTCGAACTTTCGCTTTATTACATTTGCTCACTTTGTTTGCGCTACCTATCTTACAGGCATCTTCTACTAGTCTCCACAGCCTGTTTCATTAACGTCTCTCCTACTGTCCTCGCAACCTAATGCCTCGGTCAAGTCAACTGCTGCCACGTTTCTCGTTGAATGAATACAAGAATATTTTCGATTGTTCTTGAGCCAATCTTCACACGCATGCTGTACCATATTCATTTTAGCTTGAAAAGATTTCTCCTATGATGGCACGTTCCCAGACATCCTAATCTGGCTTCGGACAGTAAAGCATTGCCCTTTGAATTACCATAAAACATTCCTTTGTGATTAAATTAAATAATTTATTATTATTTAGTTTTTTGCTGTTCAATATTGTTCCATGGCTGGTTTTCTCTCCCTTTCTTTTATCCAGTATTAGTGTTTGCGCATCTCTAACTTCATCCTCTTTAATCTTCGCTTTCATGCCGCTATCCGATTTCCATTAACGTAACGATTACTGTTTAGATTCCTGGTTCTTCTTCTGCATGGTGTGTCGACACTTTTCGCATGCCTTAACCCAGCCGCCCACCGATCTTGCATCATGTTCTGCAGTCACCTTAAGAAACATATTTTGCTCGGAGGCTCCTGCACTTCAAAGAACGCCCAGCGCATGATCTCCTTGAAATGTTTCATTTGCCTTTCTTACATGCGCCCCAAGTGCTAACGTGTCGACAGGCCTCTGATTAATCTGCGCTCCCACCTGCACAAAGTTTAAGAACAGCGCCGAGTTGGCAAACATGAGTGCAGTAACGAGTGCACTTCTCCATGCACCTCGTACTTCATATTTCCTGAAACCTGCTGGCGCTTTACTTTTCATTAAGGCCGCAAATGAGAAAAAGGAGAACCGAGGGGCCAAATTTTTGTTAGTCCAAACCATATGAAGCTAACAGATTAAACGGAAAGTATAGGATAAATTATTTGTTGTTTTTAATTAAAATGCAGAAATGGTAAAGTAAAGGAAAATGAAAATGCGCGAAAAAACAACTTGCCGCCAGTCGGAGCCAAACCCACACCGTGCGTCGCGTTTCTTTCACCTTTCTCCTTGATTAGTTCACATGTTTTGCAGTGTAGCTAGTTCCTTCTTTGATTCATATTCGGATGTATTTGTACTGAACTACTCTTGGTGTTTCATTCTCCTTTATTGTGACCAGCTGAGCAGTCGCGCTGAGCAAACAGCATGACGCCCGATTTCTTTACATATAAAGCAAAATACCAAAAGATCCCACCCCTATGTACGTATATCTGCGAGAAATAACAGACAGGGTGTTTCAGCTAACACGTTCAAAAATTTTGAAAGGTTGCCGGTGGCAGATAACACAATTCTAGTTTATGAGTTGGTGTACTCGAAAAAGCGGGCATTGCTTGCGCAAAAACTGAAATGCAGAATCGACGAATTAACAAAATTCACTAATTGGGTTTTAACTGATTACCTTATGGTCCATATTGCAATTTACAAATTCAAGCCGTGGAGTTCACAAGGCGGATCCACTTGGAACGAGTTCTCTGGATGACACCAGTTTCGATATTTTAATTCCCGATTTTTCCCGAGAAATGCATTGCCATTCCAGTTACTTTCTGAACAAAACGTCGTTTTATGCATTGAAGCACAAAAGTAACTCGAGTAACTCAAAAGCACAGAAACGCCCAGCATTCAGTATTCCTGCGCTAGCGTAAAGCGCCTCAGAGTGCGCAATGGAGGGCCTTATAAATTATTTGCGGTGTTGTTCCGGAGCTGAATGCATTCAGGCATTTTGCGCTTAAGCTGATTTAATCCGAAGAGAAGCGTGTGTGGCTCAGCTGCAAGGAATCGCGCCACTAGCAGCTGGTGTGCGGCATCCTTCTGTGACGGTGCGATTCGGCGACACCAGTCCACGTCATGCTCATCTGCATAATTCTGCTCTTACGAGTGAATGCAGTTTGAGCGCCTTAATTTGAAGAAAGCATATCTGGGAAAAGGTTGTGGGAAGATTTCTTTTTATTTCATACCTTGCACGTCAAGAAGTGTCTTTAACTTTGGACGCAGTAAGGTCGGAAGCGGAATTGGTGGCTATTTGGTGTCTGCAGAAGCTGGTTTATAAACTTATATTTCAGCCTAGGTGGCGTTATGCGGTCGGCCTGCCTGAGTATTCCTGTAAAACAACAACAACAACAACAACAATAACAACAATTTACTGCCCCGTCTTGCACTGCGGTACATAACGTATGGGGCCAGTCAAAGCCAAGAAAGAGGCCTGCGTGACTCCAAAACCCTTTCTGAAGAGAAACGGGGGAAGAATGAATGATTGGATCAATAAATGAATGAATAAACGAATAAATGAATTATTTTATTAGAAAAGGGAGTACAGAAAGTCACTGGTGGGGAGAAGGGAAGTAGGAAGGAAAGGTGTCACCCACTAAATCGCGTGAGCTAGGCCGCTAGCTAAGCCGATGTGGGCTAACGTGACTCGGGGTTTTCGAGAGTGTCATTCTGTGAAGCTTTAATTTCAATATGGCGATGTACAAAAATATTGTTGTCTCGATACAGATACGGACGCCAGTGCCATGACGATTCCGAGACAGGGAGAATGTCGGCTGCGTGAATCGGGCTCAATGCGGCGCCAATATATTCACCCTAACACGTTCGCACTAACTACACCTCTGTTAACGTTCTATGTTCCCGTGACAAAGCCTAACTGGCGGCAAGAACGAACAGGGTACTCCGGTGTTGGGAGCATATTAGATCATTCCAAATTTAGACACACAAAACCAAGAATGGAATTTGCTTTCTCAACTCTAGATCGAGAAAGTACAAGTGTAGGCACTGTTACTGCACTAATAATACCGAAGTTTCACCCGTTAGAGTGACTTATCGAAGTTACATGTCCAGCCTTGAACACTTGAGTGATGGCTTCAGCATTCGCGAATCATTTACGGTTCATCCTCGCATCCATGTTTTACTGGCACACAGCTGTATAATTGTCGCAGCCGAAATACGGCTCCTTTCGGTAACCGCGAAGAGAAGCGCACGTGAATCTGTTGCTTGCGTGTGTGCACAGGAAAAAATGCGTAATACACCAGAAAATAGACGATGTAGAGCGTGAACATCGCAAAATGGCACCGCTCCTATAACAGCGACATGCTGCCATCTGCAAGCCTTCCCGGCATGCACCTCGACCTCGTTCGACGGCTGTAAGTTACACAACTGTTTCCACTTTGTCACGCAAATGAAACAAGCCGCTATAATACCGAATTAAAGTTACTGCGTAAAAGTAAGAGTGGACCGGGCACCGATGTTATTTATGGTATATTGCTCGTGCAACGTTGATTTCTGTTGTGTTGCCTCTAGACATAAGAAAGAAACATCGAAAACATCACAACCATTAGAATGTTACCTCTATTCAAACCTAAGAGTATGGCCATTACCTTTAAGTGTGAAACGTGCACTTCTATAAACATAACCGCGACTAGAATGCAGTGCTAAATGATGGTTGGCTTGCTAAGTATCCTATTTGTGAGTTTCTGCTTAGATGAGCAGTTAATAAATTAAAGAATATTCTGCTGAAACCGGCCAAGTACAATTTTTTTGCTAAATTCTCGTGGCCCACCGTGTGGAATGCCTTAGCCAAATCTAATAACAAGGCACATGCAAACATGGTTTGCTCAAAAGGTGAATGCAACTCATCACGGAAATCCTGAAGAAGGTCAGTGGTGCCCTGATTCGAGACAAAACCAAACTGGTGATTTGAAATAACTGAAAATTTTTCTGAGAAGCAAGTCAGGCACTCTAATAGGCATGTTTCTGTGTTTGAGACAAGATTAGCAATATAGCAATTAGCCTCCAGCTTTCTCCATTGGCTTGTTTTCGAGCTTTTAATAGCGGCCTGACAATTTTCGCTTTTAATTTAGTTGGTAACGATGCAGGAACTGTAACGGTTGGATTTAAAAATGCCATTTCAGACGACCGACGCATATAAAGGGTGACCTAGTTAATTTTAGCCATAGTTTTAAAATATGCGAACGCCACGTAGCTGGATAGAACCAAGGAAATGTTATTTCCGTGGCTTGGGAATGCTCAAATTACTTTTTTCATTCCGCCTAATTAGATAATGTCTTAATTAATCAATGAAGCTCTCCAATATTTTAATTAGATGATGGTGTCAATGAGAAAATTGTAGAGCGACACAAAAAACTTCCGATACAGCTTTCTGTTGCTCTTTACGTGCAACATAAAAGTGTTTTTCCGAGCGTGAAAGTAGCCCACGAATACACGTAGAGTGCCTCGAGGGGCCAGTCGCGCCGCAATTTGGCGTGCATTTGCGGGCTTCTTTCATGCTCGGCAAAACACTCTTATGCAGCACGTATTGAGCAGTAAACTGCATCGGCAGTTATTCATGGTGCTCTACAATGTTTTTTCTCATTGACACTTTTCATCCAATTATAATATTTGAGAAGTTGATTGATTAATTAAGACTAATTACTTAATTACGCAAAATGAGAAAAATAATTTGAGCATCTCCAAGCGACGCCAAACAACATTACCTTGGTTCTGTCCAGCTACGTGGCATTCGCACATTTTGAAATTCTCGTTTGATTATTCTCTTCGCATTCTCATTGAACTTAATTTCGTTAACACCATCGGTCTGGAGCTCAATTAGTTTATCAATTAGGTAGGTGTGTATACGTGTGCTTGCTCATGATAACGAAACGTAGAACCTTTCTGCTCTGCTGATTGTTAGAGTGTAACCCGTGAGTGACGCGCGCAGCGAAGTGTGCGCGCTGGCTGCGAGAAATACTTTATGAAAGATGATTCAGTAGGTGTTAAACGTAAACTGCATCGGATGAAAGCAGCAGCGATATGCACGCACAGTCAGGTATTGCATAGGTGCTTATACACGACAATTTGGAACTTGCTGCAAGTGGAAAGAGCCCTGTCGAGTAGCATGAACACAGAATCGAACGCTAAGTTAGAAGATAATTAGGATCGACATTATAGGCGCGCAATGTTTTGGGACATACGGTTATGCAAAAACTGAGGAAAGAACAATATAACATCCCGTTCTCAAAGATAGCAGAAGACCTCGTCCCCAGTAACAGGAAAGGACTCAAGAGTGACTATTTAATGTAAGAAAAAACCAAGCATCCTAAATAGCTGAACTGCATGTAATTGCTACCCCAAGCGCACACTTGCGCCACTACTCCGACCACTGATTACAGGTCTCCACATGCGGAAGCTATTAAACGTAAAGAAAATACAAGAATGACGTAGCACAGGGCAAGATAAGGAGAATGAAATGACTAAGATTAAGGATAACCAAATGAGAAATATATTTGTTCTGCCTTGTATATGTGTCTCGGAAACGCATAAAATAATGGTATCAGAAAGATGCAGGAACTATTGAAAGCCCAGAGAAGGCAGTCTCGGCAAAGAATTCCAATTCCAAGGATAAGAAAATTGAACTTTCGTAGTAGGATGCAGCTCAAGCAACACTGCAAGCACAAGTGGTGAAAATTAAGCTGTCATGAGGACGCCTGATGACCTAAAACTCTGCAAAAGGGATAAAAGAGGAATGTTATCGAGGGGAAAGCCAACACATGAAAAAATGCATGAAGCTCATAAAAGGAGAGCTGTTTGGGATCGCCAAAGTACCAAAATTAGGAGGAATTCGACAATGGGCATAACTCCTACAATGGTCAATACAGCCGACGGAAAAGTGCTTACGAACTGAAAGAGAATACAAAAGTATTGAAGGGTGTTTTTGAAGAACTACCCAATGTGGATAATTCAAGAATACGTAAAAAATAAAAAAGGCGTTTCCTAACGTATGGGACTCCTGCATATGTTCACGTGGGAGGAAGTTGGTACATTATTCAAGATAATGAAAATATGTGAAACATATGGGCGTTGTGATGGGTGGCAGAAGTGAACACGACAAACGATAAAGTTCCTAGAACAGATCAACTCTCAGTGAGAGCCTGGCAGAAGATCGCAACCTATTGTAATGAACAGTGACAAGCCAGAGAATATCTCAAAAGAATGGGGAGAAAATATCTTCAAGAATGCATTTAAAAAGCGACGTTGAAAATTAAACTGTGGTTGGATCAAGGCGTCATACACGAAAAAAAGTTTTGGCAGCAATCCCGGAGAGGATGCTAGGAAAAGTGATATCAGACCGTAATAGTTAAAGGGGCCATGAACCATCCATGGGGCTTGGTGAAACATAGTCCGGGGGTAGTACACCTTGCTGTGAACATCTCGGCCAAGTTTTGCTGTCGTGCGCGGAGCTTGCAAGTGGATTGTGAAATCACCTTTCTCTCAAGCGCTCTCTTTTCAACAGAAGCCTGCCTCCTTACTCTCTTAAGGAAGCAGGCTTTCGCTTTATTTCGTAATAAAGCGCATTCCCATACGCGACTGCTATTGGTAGCTGCGGTCGGTTACAATGCATAGACACCGCGGCCGCCGCGAGGTGCCGCCACGGCTCCACTGGCTAAGTGCACTGCGGCATGCTTAGGACAACCGTGTTTGGCTGATGTTTAGCGCGTCGTAGGCACCAAAATCGGAAGTCGTGGCGTCTATGTTAACATCCAAAATTAAATTTAAACTGCGCGCTACAGTGACAATTAGAAGGCGGAGCGTTGTGGGCACGCCCCAATGCGCCGTACCTTTCACAGTGCAAGGCATTGAAGAAGGGAGGGGAGCACAGCGGAGGCCATGTTTCATTATGAATTAACTCCGCTTCTGCTGAGCGCACTGAAGTACTTCTTGTGGCAGAGAGTTTCTGAAATTGCCTATGGTCACTTCAAATACCTTTCTCCACTTCGATAAAAAGTGGTTCAGGGTCCCTTTAATATTTTACCTTAGATGCTTACAACAGGCGCACTCCTCTGTTACATGCCGAAAAAAAAATGGTTCAGGAGCAATCCGCAATTTTTGTATAATGTTTTATTTGGCTCGATGTTGGCCTGTTCTTATTCATCGGCCTGCTTTGTAGTTGAGTGCAGAGAAGGCAGAGCCGCAGGAAAACCGCTCACACCCATTTCTCCTGACACACACGCATATGCTATCGTTTCCCGCTAATCAAGGCAAAGTGCACAGAAGCAAATGCAAACGACAGCAGGTGCGTCCAGGAAATCGGAAGCTTCCATGTGATAATGGGACTCAACTAAAGCTAAATACCAAGGTCCCTTTTTAAAACACGGTGATGGATGTTATGACAGAAAATACGGCCACCCACAAGCCTGAATGGAGTCGATATAGTTTTGAGGATCAAGTGCCGCATACAAAAGATTCAAACTGCTGAAGAGGGGTTATCAAGATTGATGTTCGGAGTAGGGAGAAAAAGTAGCGTAGTTCGGAAGAACTGAATTGAAGAGGCACGTTCCTATTTAAAAAGGCGCAGTTTAACACGAAAGGCGAAGCATCGATTGCGACAGCAAATTAGTAGACAGCTATACGAAGTCAGGATAGTAGTTCATCGGCCGTATAAACTTGTAAGCATTCGCTTACTAACTAAATTAACAATCTTGATGCCACGCGTGCACAACAGACCTGAACACATCTCGCTCGACGACCAGAGAAGCTCGCTGTCTGGAGAGAGTAAATGCGGAAGCAGCAGCGAGCAAATTGACCTTCGTGCTGTCATTCGCTTCAACGCTAACTAAGCGGCGAAAACACAGCGCACCCGAAGCTATGAGCACTCGGCGCCCTCTGTCCCCATCGCAGATCGTTTTCAAGATAGGGCCCTTGAACCCGCGTGCGGCCGCGCCGTAGGCAGCAATTGCCGGAGTAGAACACCGCCCTCCTCCCCCCTGGTACCATTCGCGCGATGGGAGACGGTGCGCTTCCTCCCTGTTTTCCTGCCTTGCGCGCGCGAGATTGCCCCGCTATTGTCGGCTTACCCTCGCATGCTTGAACTTGCACATACAGCATAGGGCGCGCGGCGACGATGTTATCGCCCTTGTACTTTATACGGAACATCACGGCGACCACGACTGTAGAAGTGTGCCTATAAATAAAATGTTGTAGCCAGAACAATGACGAACAATTCTGCTCTCTTCAGCTAAAGATGTCAGTATACTATACACGAACGTCTGACAGATAGGGATTTAAAATACACATATTTATGCATACCCCATACAATCTGGCAATCGACGAGTTGCCAGATGGACCGATGGGTTTGTGTAAAGCAAACAGTTGCAAGCTTGACGTGACACTGTATGTGATGACAGAACCAAGTGACGACGATAGCATGACGGCGACAGCCTTACATTTATTTTGTTATTCCTGGGAAGAAACTTTATACGACCTCTTTATTTACGATCTGGGTTGATTCCGAAGGCAGTACTGTATGGCACAGCGTCTTCGTAGCGTTACCGACTACGAAGAACAGAGTACGCGCGTGTGCCGATCCCGAAGGCGCTTCAGTCCAACACAGCTTTTCAAAGCGTTTGCTGCCATGAAGCCGAGGTAGGAGGAACTGACACTTTCTCTCCTACAGCCGTAATTTTCTGTGGCCGAGTCGAAACTAGCGCGCGTGCACGTGCTCTAGCGCCTGCGTCAGGTGACCTGACGCACGCGCCAGTTGTCTCAAAGAGCTCGCTGGCGTTGGCACAAGAGACGCATTCGTGCATCGTGGCCTAATCATTGGAGCATCAGGTTGCAGGCTTCGGAGCATTGGACACGAATTTTTGTTTTCCAGAAACGAGTAGAGATACGAACCTACCTCTTACCTACCGCAAGGCGCCTTTGACGAGCGAAAGAATGCTTCCTAATTAAAGTGGGAAAATTATGTCCTCGTTTTATTCCTTCTGTTAGCGTTGTCTTGGGTGCGCTGTTACAAACCTTACCATGTATAGGACAAAGCCTAATTGAAAAAAAAAACTTATCAGACATAGAAACGCAGGGACACAGCTCTCATGATTGATTTATTACGCTTTCTGTTGCTGTAGCTGTAGCTGTCGTCGCCGTCATCGTTATAGCTTTAGTAGCTGTAAAAAGATCTTAAATCATTAAAACCACGTACACGTTCTATAGAAACTTGCTGTTTGCGTAAAGGGGTGCGGGAAAAGAGGAAAGTGCAACGTGAGTAGTAATGCTTTGAAAATTGAGCGCCTACTGTTAATACAATATTATGCAGCAGCCACGGTTTCACTAGTCGTCAAAGCAAAATCATTAGCGATTGCTCGTGGGATGGATAACTGTTACAGGTTGGTCATCCGGTTGCGTGTAGTAGAACGAAACTTCTATGAGGACGACAACATGGCATAAAGCACGCTGAACTTTAGCTTCAATATCGCGCGAACAGGTGTGAGAGGCATTTTCGCGCACGTGGGAGTGTAAACGTAACTACACATTCCACCAACACAAAACCCCGAGTGCGGAGCAGTGGGAGAGCCGGCTCACCAGCTGCGAGCTCACCGCCCAAAGGGCAATGGTGCAGCACGCAAGCGAAGCAGCGCGGCTCAGTGGAGCCCTGGACTAGGAGTCCAATCCTGCTAAGAAGGTCAAGCGTCTGCAGCAATGAAGACGCAGACCGAACGCTAAACCCTTAATGGACCAAATAAAGTTCTCTCTCTCTCTCTCTGTCTCGCGCGCGCGCGCAGGTATAGAATATCTGCGGTTGGCAATGATATACATATATACTGCGGTAGCTTCACGGCAGGTGTCTACACATGCTTCCTCTCGCCGGCACGATCCTGCGTTGCCCCACTCCCATTTACAGATGCTTATGGTCCAAACTCACCTACGGGGCAGAAACCTGAAGGCTTACGAAAAGGGTTCTACTCAAATTGAGGACGACGCAACGAGCTATGGAAAGAAGAATGATAGGTGTAACGTTAAGGGATAAGAAAAGAGCAGCTTGGGTGAGGGAACAAACGCGAGTTAATTACATCTTAGTCGAAATCAAGAAAAAGAAATGGGCATGGGCAGGACATGTAATGAGGAGGAAAGATAACCGATGGTCATTAAGGGTTACGGACTGGATTCCAAGGGAAGGGAAACGTAGCAGGGGGCGGCAGAAAGTTAGGTGGGCGGATGAGATTAAGAAGTTTGCAGGGACGACATGGCCACAATTAGTACATGACTGGGGTTGTTGGAGAAGTATGGGAGAGGCCTTTGCCCTGCAGTGGGCGGAACCAGGCTGCTGCTGCTGCTGCTGATGATGATGATGATGATGGTCCAAACCGAAGGTACAGTTGGAATCTTCATAAGCACTTTCCAAATGCGAGGTGCGTGCCCATTAAACATTCAACATCGCCTATACCATATGCCCCAGCCGGTGCATAAGTGAGCGCTTCTGGCGCTTGAATGCTTAGCGCTGATGATATCATCGCGTTTCTGTCGAGAAATGAGTCAACATAGGCTAAGTATTTCCTCGCTTGTCGCTTGCGCGTTCCTATACCGTACCAAAAGGCTTTTGGCGCCACGATTGACGCACAAGAGAAAAGTGTGAAGGAATTGACGCAGTTTGCCGACGTGCTAACAACCGCTTTCAGAAGCACTAAGTTTGTTTTCAGACTTTATGTTTCATCACCTGAATTAAATGCATTACCGTAATTACAATTAACTACACAGCTGTTTTATTTGCATTAAATGTGTTTGCCAAAAATTACTGTGCTTGTGTTCGCAGTTGTGAGATTTCAGCACCCGGGCTTCGCTTCATAGTTAGCAGAGCTTGTACCTAGTTTAGTTATCCAGTATAACATACTTTTCCAATGGTGTATAAAACCGCGGCAGGTAGCTAGTGCCAATGGTGCGTCTGAAGCTAAGCAACATCCACCTTTCAGAACATATTGCCAAGCTTTCTTCAGGCATTCGCGTGCTCTCACTTCATCACGTTACCTTCTGTGGAATCGCAAGCTCCTCCACATTATCCAAGGTACCTGACATGGACGTGCTGTCCCAAGCACATAAATCAAGGTTAGGGAAAAGCCCACTAAAAACGGAGTTTTAATACCTAAAATTAATTCTGGCTATAATATATGGAGGCGTATCAGAAAGTCTTAGTCCCTATCGTTTTTTGTCAAATTACGGATCTAAATGGGAACTTATCCATTTCCAGCGGTGGACCTTTCTTGGAGCGGCCCGGCCTTATCTGCCGGTAGCTCCGAGCCGCGGCGCTGCTGTCAGTTGTAGAAGACGGCGGTTGTGCTTCACACATCCACGGCGTACGAGCAACGAAGTGAGATTAGCTTGGTATATAGCGAGAGACGATTGGCCATGGAAATCCACGGGGAAATGCAGCCTACGTATGGGGGGAAAGGGGTCTCGCTTTGAAAGCCGTGAAGACTTGCATGACAAGACAGCAGTCAGACGGTGGTTCCACAGTCAGCCAGACGAATTCTACCACAGAGGCATCTCAAATTTAATGCTGTGATGGAAGAAATGTCTGAACCGGTGTGAGGACCATGTGGAAAAATAGTGTAAGGTAGGTGGAATAGTACGTATATTCGCAAGTGCCTGTACGTACCTCACTTTGGCTAATAAAAAATAGGGGCAAAGACTTTCTGATTCGCCCTCGCACAGCATGAACATTTCCAGGTCTCACACATTGTAACATGCTGCATCAAAAATGGCAGGTGGTTATATATCTCAGACTACTGCTGCGGCGAAGAAACTTTTATAACCATTTCATGGACACAAAGCTTCGCTCCCCCCCCCCATTGCTGTTCACGCCAGCTATGACGCAACAAATCCAGCTTTTAAGCCGCCAGCGCTTATATGGGAATGTCATGAACGACTGCTGTGACACAACAGGCCATAGAAAGTCGAGTATGTAACACAGAAACTGCAAGCCTGAGAGTCCCAAGCACAAGGTGCGAAACCGCATAATTCATTGTAATTGCCTTGCGCCCCTTTTGGATGTGATGGCCCCGAGCAGCGCCCAGCATCACCGTCAATTATATGTGCTTACAAAGCGTTTGTGTGATACAGAAATCACGAGGCGTACATTTATCGCCGCCATCCCTTCAGGTCCAACACGGCTGGAGATTCATTTTAGGTCCGCTTTTCTAATTTGTTTGTCGCGTGGGAAAAAAAAAATTCGCTTATTGCGCTCAAGTTCAGGCTTCTTTGTTCTTCGGAAGAACAATCTCAAACCGGTATGCCGACCGTCTTCTTGCAGGATTTACTACGATGGAATGAAATCCTGGTTGGACACCCACGCCGTCTACAAATTTAATCACGAGAATTCTGTACTTCGAGGCAGAGAAGCCTCCTGCTCCCATTAACGAAAATGTCAGGGATTCATCGTGGGGCTTCTTATAAGTACGTCAAGAATCTCAAAATCTTACGTGCGTGAACTTCAACGGCTTCATTCATAATGGAAGAGTTGCATCACCTAATGCCATTTCATGCTGCTAGTTCTCTTTTTGTAATATTATTTCCTAACATGTCGTGTTCAATAAATCGTGATAATTCTCATTCTCATTCTGATTACAAGTTTATACGTGTTATGCAAGTAAAACATCAAACAGCAGTGACAGAAAAAAAAACATGAAAAAAAAACCAGAAAAACCATGGTAGGATTGTCAAAGTCGTGTGATGGCTTCACGGTAGGTCTACTGGGATACGCTGCTGGGACGTTTATTGGTGAACTCTATTGTTCAAATGCTATAAGTATGGTTGTGCATGTGGTTCTGGACTTTCGCTTTATATTTGGCAAACAGCAGCGCTAACTAGACGACGATGAAGAAAAGAGGCTCGCAACACAAGCGTTGACTCTCAACTAAACATTTATTCGAAAAAGACACGAATATGTGAACAAACGCCAACCTGGCTGCGATAAAAAACAATGGATGTGCAGCAGAAACCAGCCGGGTGGAACAAAATTCATGTCACGTAGAATAAACATGACCATATAACACCTGGAGTCCACTGCATGTGTTTCTAGCCTCTTTCGGGGGCGCTCAGCTAAAATTGTTTTATGATCTTCACCATAATTGTATGCACTTCCCTGACACGGCGCGCCTGGTGATTACTGTCGGGGACGCCAAGCAGGCCTGAGTGTCCCACCTCGCACACAGTTGCTTATAATATATACAAATCTTACGAAATATTTGGAGCCAAGGTCTATTGTATTTTGTTAAATGGCGCTGTGAAACGGTGGAAATACCAGAATATGATTGGTTGGGCTTGCCTTGAATGTAGCTTGGTTTAAGACATGATCATGGTTGCTCAAATGAAGCTTTTTTGAAATGAAATTGCGATAAAAAACCTGTGTTCTCCTGTAATTATCACTGCAACAATAGTTACTGACTTATAGCGAACCAGCGCTGGTCAAGCGAGGCTACGGCAGTGTGAACGTGCAACTAAAATGTGCTGACATTTACGGTATCGGCCAGTCACGAAAACGGCACGACATATTGAACGATAACGGACGCGATCCGGAATCAACGTTAGCTTTAGCCATACGCGTTCGGCCAAGAGGTCTGTCCGTGGCCATGCGTGTTTGGAGGAGCGCATGCACTCCCAGATTCTAGCACGCCGGCGCGTTATCAATGCAAAAATCAGCCTCAAGATGAGCACTGAGTTTTCTGACGCGAATTCGGCAGCATGTGCTACAGAGACCTGTTTTCTCCGAACGCTGGGCTGTTTGTTAACTCACTGCTGTGAACACGCATAGCTTCAGCGCTGGTTTCACATGTTTCGACAAGTAAACGAATAAAGCAAACATTTACAATAGAAACAGGCTAACTCTGAGGGAGAACTGCGTAGTTCATCCTTCCATTTCGTCCAAAATATTAATCGTACTGTTCACATTTCACATAACTGTATACTTTAGCACGAATTCTTATGGTGTGAAAAGTGGCTGCGTGAAAATAAACACGAGACACAGCTATTCATGTTTTCCATTAGTAGAGACGAAGTTATTATTGCGATAGCAATTATATAGACACTCCAGGGCCATTTCCGCCGTTGTCGCCACCGTCGGCGTCGCTGTGAGGTTCCGTATAAAGTCCAAGTGCGATAACATCGTGGCCGTGCGCTGTATACTGTTTGTGCGAGTGAAAACGTGCGATGATGACCGACGATGGTGGCTAGACGCGCGCGTGCAGGGCAGAAGGCGGGGAGGAAGCGCGCCGTCATCTATTGCACGTAAGACACCCAGGAGAAGGGGGGGGGGGGGGGGGGGGGGGCGGATGCGTCCGACAGCGGCGGTGGCTGCATATGACGCGACCGAACACGGCCGCGCGTGCCCTATATTGAAGGCGATCTACGATGGGTCAAGAGTGAGCCGAGTGCTGATAACTTCCTGTGCGCTGTGTTCTCGTCGCTTAGTTCGCGTTGAAGGGAGAGGCAGCACGAAGTTCAGTCGCTGCTGCTTCCGGGCTTCCTCAGGCCAGCGTTTTGACATCGAGGATCCGCAGATGTCGGGTGAGGTGTGTTCATGTTTGCTTGTGCGCGCATGACACCATGCTTGGTAATTTAATTAGTAAACGAATGTTTACAAGTTTATGCGGCCGATAAAACTACTATCCTTACTTCGTATAGCTAATAATTTGCGATCTCTATCGATGCTTCACGCCTTTTTTTCACAGACGGAAAATCCCTTATGACTATGTGCCTGCAAGATGTCCTGGCTCTAAAAAATAATTTCAATAAGAAAGCCCAACGTATCAGCGTTCACTTGCGCACAACAGCACCGCAGTGCCACTTGTCCTTTTAGGTTTTGTGTATGAATTTTTTTGCTTTGTTGTCCCTGACAATAACAGGGCATAGCATTAAAGAATGGAAGTGAACACAATGTTGATAACGATTGTTATCAAATACAAAGTTACACTATAAACAAGTTACAATGTTTAATAGGGTACGTACCGTCTTCCCCCGCAAAGTTTGTCAGTCAGGCCAGTCTACTATGCTAGTCTGTGCAGTAGCCAGATATGTGCTCCTGTTTACGTTAGTATTTAGTACACACGCAACTGCGTTCTTGCGCTTGACAGAGACTGGTATTATCGAAGAATCTGCGTTCTAGGCTCGCTTCTTACATTCCTAGATGTGACGGGAACATTTCGAGTACGAGTATCTAGACGCCCTTTCAATAAAGCTGTGTTCCACTTCAAGAGCCACTACATTTTCTCTACATAGGAGCTGGCTACCGGCGCATGGCTATAGCGAGAGAGCTAACTTTATGCATGTGTGCAACATGTATTAAAGGTATGTGGACTACTTGGTCAACCTTCGGTTTATTTCCGCTGTACGGCTAAATTACACACGCACGAACACAAAAAGTTGTGCGAAGTTTCCTTATGCCCCCTTCATACTGTTTTCGGAGGTGGTTTCTACTTCCTGCTGAAAGGTTCGGAGGTTAGCCTTGGTGCAAATGTTTATTAGCTTTGGAAAAGCTTCACGTTTTCACTGCACCACTTAGGGGAAAAACGCCTCGAGCTCAATAAAACCACAAGCTTTACTAAACTCTCATTTGATAACAAGGCCTTCAGGACGTCATCACTATTTGACACTTACCACCTATTTTGTTATTTTCTGTGCGCCATTGCTGGCAAGTGAGAAAAAATGATTTCATGGCCTCGAAGGCCAAAAAAAAAAAAAAAGAAACGACGACTAGTTGTAGCAAGAGTGCTGATAATAACAAGGCACTTGTACCGTTGGCATTGATAACGGGAATAACGATTGTGACCTCAATGGGCAGAGTGCTAGGGAGGGTTTTGACCGCTGCAAACTCAGATATTTCGAGGACCTCTTGACCCTTCCCGCCGTTGCGGTTTTCTGATTCAGGGATATCCGCTTTCGTACTTCACGATGCCATAAAAAGCCAACCGCCAGGACGATGACGTAAGTCATTACGAAAACAAGGCATATTTTATGCCTGTAAGAAAACACAAATATCATAAAATGTTGACCTTTGATTTGTGGACTGTTCTATATGCTGCATCTATATCACATATACAGGATATTTCTACGTAGAGCTTAAGTAATTCTTAAAAACAGCCGTTTTGAAAATAACACGTCGGTTCCTTCGGAGACATGTCGTCAGTGGTGGCAACCATGGGATAACGACCGACACGTTCATTAACATGTAAACGTTTCGTTTCAGCGGGCTCATCGTAATGGGTAAACAGAAGCGAGCTATCCGTTAAAGTCGTATCAACTTTTCGATCCGGAAAAATGCGATTACCCGCGCCGCTGTGGCACGACGCACTTCGGCTCTCAGAGCGCGCGAAATCGAAACTGGACTACTACAGCGAGCTCCAAGCCGCACCCTTCGACGTTCTGCTTACGTCACCCAGAAGCGGGCAGCTAGTGCGCTGCGACAGCGAGGAGCACGGCGCCCAGCGGGCTTGCTGCCGGTTGCTGGGCGACGTAAGCAGAACGTCGAGGGGTGTGGCTTGGCGCTCGCTGTAGTAGTCCAGTTTCGATTTCGCGCGCTCTGAGAGCCGAAGTGCGTCGTGCCACAGCGGCGCGGGTAATCGCACTTTTCCAGGTCCAAAAGTTGATATGGCTTGTACGGAAACTTGCTTCAATTCGCAATTACGACGAACCCGTTGGAACTAAAAGTTTGAGACAATTCCAAATGTTTGTTAATTAGCGACTAAGTGCTTCGTATCACCAGTCACCCCGTGGTGGCCACCACTGACGGCATATCTCTGAAGGAGCCGTCCTTTTATTTCAAAACGACTATTTTTAAATATAACTTAGTTTTCATAGAACGACCCTGTATATCCGCGCCACGTTATCTTATATGACACCTTTCAGCTAAAGCAGAAATCCAATTCCCTTTTGCTAGCTTTAGCAACAGTTTCCCCTATAGCTTGAAATATTCTCTCTCTGTCAATAAACTATCTGCATTGTACGAGAAAAAGAAAAGGCTTTATACACTGAAGCGAAGTGATACAAGTGTGGTGCGTGTTTTTTAGTCCATCAATGACGGCCCCAGCACCAAACATTTTATAATCTCGTCTGCGCATTTCAACGGTTGTCTTCAAATTTTTAATGCCACCTGGGCAAATAATACGTTGCATCTTTTGTTTGTTTTCAACACGTGCAAGCTCTATTTATCGCGATATATTTCTGTTGTGCCAAATTCAGGCCACAGACATAATCCGTGTGCCTATGCACATTAGCCACAGAATCCTGTTTCAAAAAGATGGCAATTTCGGACTCACACTTGCGGACTCACACCTGCGAATCAGTGATAATCCGCGCATGCAATGACTTGATTTCACCAAGGCGCAGGCATTTTTTGAACCGAAGAACGAGCTAATCGAACTTGTGACCCTTTTCTACCCGAGTGTTCCTCGTCATTATAGTTTGCGTATGAGGCAGAGCGTTACAGTAGCAGCTTATTCGATTAGCAAACAGAGCAGTACAAGTAATGCACTGCCTCCAGCCCAGAATCGCAAGAGCAGTGCAACCGTACGACGTCCTGCTTCCGGTCTGCTTCCTAATTTCGGTGGTTCCTGTTAGGAAGGAAAGAAAACGACACGCGCATATTTGCTCGGAGCAAAACGTCCCGCAGACGGTGCGAGCCAATGTCCTCCGACGCCACATAGCAGTGGTAGTTGCGCGCTCTCTGATAAGCCCAAGCGCCGTTCATTTCCAATGCGTCGATAATGGCCGGAAGCAGCACCGCCTGTTTTGGCTTACCTGGAGCTGGTCCCAGCGTCTTTATTTTATTATTCGCATGCGTAACTCGGTGCGCCCATGACACTTTCTCATCGGGATGCAGAAGCGAGAGAACGGAATGCTAGGTCAATATAAAGTGGTCAAAAACATCCTCGAGAACAACTCATGTGAGAATGCCACAAAACGAGTGCTACAAAGTGTGATCAATAATTCTATTGCGATATCCACTATATGGACACTTCAGGCGCATTTCCGCCGTCGGCGTCGCCATGAGGTACCGTATAAAGTCCAAGGGTGATAACATCGTGGCCGTGCGCCGTATGCTGTTTGTGCGAGTGAAAGCGTGCGACGGTGAGCCGACGATGGTGGCTGTATCTCGCGCGCGCAAGGGTGAAAGGCGGAGATGAAGCGCGCCGTTTTGCATAGCACACAAGGAACCAATGGAGGGAGGGGGGGCGGAGGAGGCGTTCTACTTCGACGGCGGCTGCGTATGGTGCGGCCGAACACGTCCGCGCGGGCGCTATCTTGAAAGCGTCCTGCTCTGTGGATCGATTGTTCCGAGTGCAGATAGCTTCGTGCACGCATGTTCTCGGCGCTTAGTTTGCGTTGAAGCGAGAGGCAGCACGAAAATAAATTCGCTCGCCGCTGCTGCCGCACTTGCTCACGAGCCAGCCTTTTGGCAGCGAGGATCCGCGGTCACCGAATGAGATGTATTCATGTTTGCTTGTGCGTGCGTGACACCGTGCTTTCTTATTTAGTTAATAAGCGAATGTTTACAAGTGTTTACGGCCAATAAAAACACTATCCTTACTTCGTATAACTAATAAGTTGCTATCGCAAACATTGTTTCGCCTTTCTGGTGAAACCGCAACTTTTTTTTCAAATATAAAATTTGCGATGAGGAATTGACGTGCCGATATTTCTCATTCAGCCAGCGTAAATTTTTTTATGCGGTAATGTAGGGACTGGGGTTCAAGGGGGAAGGATGAAACTGTGAATATATGCCGTAACAAAGGTGGTGAGAATAGTCCGATCTTTACTTTCATTTTGTGTAGTCTATACAGTCAAACGTCACTTGAGTGAAATTCAAGGGACCCAAGGAAATAGTTCACTTAACTGAAAGTTCACTGAGTATTCTCTAGAATGTGGAACATAGGGCACATCAGACATCGAGTCAAAAGTGTGAAATGCAATTTATGGAGTTATGTACAGTCGCGGACAGAATATTATGGACCATGAAATCTAAGAAAAAGCTGAATATCTCCGCAACCTCACAACGCAATCTGGTATTTGCATTTTGGACCTCGACTAGAATATGCTAACAACGTTGTCGTGGGCAGTTTTACTGGTTACTGCTACAGGCTGCTCGGGAATTGAACGTTTTCGGAAATCCCGTGGTCCATTTTATTCTGTCCGTGACTGTACATCAATATATACGAAGTGCGTAACATTTACGTTGCTGCCCGTCTCATTTTGGAAAACATCTGTAATTTTCATTTGCACTTGTGCTCTTAAATCGCAAGAAATAACAAAGCTGTCCAGAGCGTCTATGTTTTGTGCACTTCTTCTGGAACAGCTTGTTGCTGAGACGCGAAGTCTCGCAACTTTCCAAGGCATCCTACAGCCACGGCTAGAATTACAGGATTTGAATCTGCCTCTGCCATTGCATCTTCCTCGCCACACTTTTCCTCTTCGGGACAAACACTGGAAGCAATTTCCAGATCTGATAGTTTAGCAGAGGTCACCAGCTCACTGTCACACTGCGCATAGCTGCCGCTGGAGAGGCGATGTGCAGGCGGCGGGCATTGGCTACGCCAGCGCTGCAGAGCGCAAAGCTTCGTTTAACTGATTTCACAAATGAGCTGGCGTCCACTGATCAAGTTCGCTCAACTGAAATATTCGCAATTCAGAAATGCGTTTAACTGAAAGATTTTTGGACTGAATGCATAGGAAAACTGCCGGGGATTTACCAAAGGTTCGTTAGTCTGAAATATTCATTAAAGCGATGTTCGTACAAGTGAGAGTTTACTGTCCAGGATTTAAAAAAAAAAAAGCGCTGTATGTAGCGGATATTGTTTCTCTTTTGAATAAGGCCATGTCTCCGATTCCACTTTTTTTTTCAAGTGGACGAATTCCAAAACCGACAAAGCTTCAAATGTTCCGAAAGGAGTCTGTAAGCTTGCGTCTTTTAGTGCCTTCGTGCACGTAATTATTAAACATATCGTGAAAGCCATCAAATCGTGGCTTTTTGAGCACCAGCAACAAATAAAAAGTGAAAGCAACGAAAAGTATGTGGCATTGAAGTGAAAGAAGTATATGTAGAGTTTTAGTCATAAACTTTCCCTCTTGTCCTCGGCGCGGTTACAAAATTATGTTTGGTGGTTTTAGAAAAAATATCACAAAACAAAGGCTCACGTCTTCGCTCGTTGCAAATAGTAAAGCCTAAATATGGCTTGAAATGTAGTCGTGCAACATGTGGCTGGCCGAATAGTGCATTAAGGTATTAAATAAAAATCAGGTGTTGTTGCTTCAGGAGAAGAAAATATCTCGGCGAAACAGCTACACGTAGAAAATAAAAGTGTGGAGCAACAGCGACTCCGCAGGACATTTTGATTTTTACTTGCAATACACTTCAAAAATGCGAAACACACCATTTCCTTCGGCTATAGTAGAAGGGCTTGCATTTTTCAATGACATAACCGCACAGCAACCTATAAACTGTCTCTATTCGCTATATTATTCACATGCCATTGGTCACGTCCTCAAAATACTTTCTTTCCGTGTCTAAAATAGATACTTACACGTATAAAATTACGGACGTTTACTCGCACTTTTAGAGCTATGTGGCATATTTGTCTCTCTTTCACTTTAACGCAAGAAAAAAAGCTTCGTGGACGGCCTTGTTGATGCCTCAACGCCCATACCAAGGATACAACAAAGATGCCAGTCGCTTTTTTTCCCTTTTCATAAAGAAAGGAACGCTCTCGTAATGACTGACGCAGTGACCCATTTGAAGAAATAACGCTCTATGCAAACCCACAGGAACGTATGCGATGAAAGAAAAAGAAAAATAACATTTCATTTGCAGAGGAATGACAAGTACTTGGCATTAATCCGACATCAGACCTCCTTGACAGCAACCTTTGCATCTCTTGACAAAAGCCGTGTGACCCTATATTTAGGCACCATTAATCAACGCGCGACATGAGCCGTTCCGTCATATATACAAACTTAACAATCACCATGGACGACATATGCTTCTCATATTTCTTTGGCCTCTCAAGTGAGCCGCACCAAAAGAGCGACTAAGTCATGTTCTTGTATTTTTTTTTTTTTGAGGGTACGATCTTCTTTCGTTTTTGGTTTCTTACTTGCGAAAGCTTGACGTGGGACTGTATTCGTTAGCCCATAGCCTTGAAGCTCATTCATGGCACCATTAATCAGAGGCTAGAAGTTTTTTCTCTATGGGACCGACGGTTTCAGCTATGACAGCGCTGCTGAGGTGGGTGTAGAAATAACCATGGTTAGACTGCCTTGACTCCTACCTATCTATTCCTCTCGGTTACGTAAGGCGTCTGTATGTAGCTACGGCAATAATGAACTAGTGAGGCGTAGAGGCTTGGGGCTCTGTAAAAATCACACACGTTTATGCTAGACATAGGCACCATGAATCTTTCACCCAGGACCCAGCTGACAGGGCGTACAACTTCAGCAGCCCTTGCGCCTTGAGGATTGGCTCGCGCATTACTCATTGCTTCTGATTTCTCGTCTGCAGATATTAAAAATGCAAGATGGAGGGCTGTAACTGCACAACAAAAATACCATGTTAGTTATTGCGAGATGTAAGCTGTTGTTTCCGATATAACAAATGATGGTTGCGAGACTGCGAACCACATGAAGGGCGCATATTGACACCGTTTTAACTTATTGGCATCCTCTTCAATGTTTATTCACAGCAAAATATCATTGAAAGCCTGCTTTTTTCTACCGTAATAAAATTCCTTCAACATGCCCGTAGCACCTAGTAAGTGAAGTCGCGATATAGTGTGCCATAGAGATAATTCCACTGTTCTGGAAAAAGCCCAGAGACACCGCCAACATTGGTCCAATTTCTCCCGTAAGATTGTGAGTAAAAATAACTTACGTAGTAAGTATTACAGGCGAGATCTGTGTGTGTTTTGTATGCTCTCTCTCACGCAGCTGCCTCCTTCTTACAATACTGCCCGCGCTGCTATGATTCTAAAGTCATCAGCATCTCTCAATATGTAGCGATGAAGCGCAACATGTTATATCTGATGGCACAAAAGTCACTTAACACTATGGTAGTGAAATTTATTGGGGCGCTGGTCTTTCAATCCAGAGCAGGAAAAAAAGGAGAAATATATTGCCAACTGCGGGCGGGTCTAGCCTTGCAAACTTGCCGCAACACAAGCCGGCCCAAGTACCTCCTTCTAGGAAAGATTAAGAGACGTATGTCGTTCATTTCGTCATCATTCAGATGCGCAGCATGAGAGGGTGAACGAGACTGCGACGTGGAACAGAAGCTTGTTAGATATTTTCCGACACGCCTCCCCTTTCCCCTTCTCCTCCCCCATCCTCGCTCTCGCCCCCCCCCCCCCCCCCCCGACACGATGACCTGAATAATCTCCTTAACACGTACTGCGGCAGCTTCGTAGCGATGACGCTGCGCTGCTAAACTCGAAGTCGCGGGCTGGATTCCAGCCGTGGAGGCCGAAGTTTGAGGGGGGCGAAATGCAAAAACGCCCGTTACTCCATTACCCCAGGTACTCCCAGGTAGTCAACATCATTGTGGAGTCCCAGACTATGACGTGCCTATTATCCTGATGGTGATTTTGGCTCGTAATACTCAAGAACTTAATTTCGTATTTTATTTTGAGTCTGCTAAACATTACCGATCGCAGTTTAGGTCCCGATAACTCAAGAACTCTCAGAGAAGTCTGGACACCCCCCTCCTGAGAACCTATAGTAACAATGTGGGCTTGTTGGAATCGCATTTTGATGTGAGTTTTTTTAGCGCGAATAAGATTGGACACAAGAAGACAATATAGGACACACACAGCGCCGCCCAAAGGTTCACCGTCTGGGCGGCGAGACGGCTCGTGGCGGCTGGCGGCTGCGGCATCAACACTGCGCTTTCGATTTCGCAGGCCACGCGAAGCAGACGCAGCTACGCGTAAAGGCCGTGTAAAGACCCGCAGTGGAAAAACGAAATGGTGTTTCTGCCCTTTTGGGATCACAAACATATATAATTTTCATTTATGTAACTCAAATGAGTAATGATATCATTACTAAGAATGTCCTCGTGCTCGCGAAGTCAGCCAGTAGCTGCTGTGGGGCACTGCTACTGGCGACGACGCTGTATGACGGCACTGCGAAGGAGAGAGCATGCGATTTTTCACTACTTTCGACACGAGATTGTACATTCCCTGCGACATGCAGCGCAATAATATTTCTCACTCATGCTCACAAAGGCCTTGTTAACTGATCGGCAATGTTTTCTTATTGTGTTCAAAAAGTGTTTTTAAAGTGTCCGAAGGAAAAAAAAAAAAAAGAGAAAGCAGAAACCCATGGACGATGAATGCCGTTGTATGCGAATAGAACGAACGAACGAACGAACGAACGAACGAGAACGAACGAACGAACGAACGTTCTCCTTGTCGAGCGCTCTACTACCGCATATACCCCTTGGCACGCATCATAGCCCACGATCAACAGCACCTGCTTATGAAATAGCTATAAAGTTGGTTTACGGCGACAAACAGGCCCCGTAACTTCGATGCGCGAGAGCACGTACCCTTCGTACCGGCGCCCTATCACAAGTCCGAGAACCGACCGGCAACTACCGACCGCCGCCAGACAGGAAAGTGGGTGAAAGCTATTCGCTTTATTAAAGGAATGGTGCTCTTGATGACGTATATTCGGTACAGTAAGTATATTTAGCTAGCGTTTGTTTTTCGTTGCCTAGATGCGCAGAGAAGAGTGCCGTTAACCAGCAAATGGTAGTATAGACGGACAGTATGTGCGTATCAAATAGCTGTGACAGTTGGAATTCGACGAAGAGCGCGCCCCGCAACGCGAGCGCGCGCGCACTTTGCTTAGGCGTTTTCGCTCCGACCTCCAACCACAGGCCTACGACCGCGAAAACGGGCGAAATAGCCAAAGAAAGACTTTCACTTTTAAACGAGCGGAAGGGTCTCTAGTGGTGCGAGTGCCGGCGTGGAACGCGACCGCCATGCTCCTCTCCCGCTGTAACCCTCTACCACAGCTTCCCCACGGAGGGAGGGCGGTGGGAGCAGAGGAAGGTTGTCTGATACCCCTGACACACGGGCAAAACTAAAGTCCTCTTCCAGTAAACCCCTTTTGCTACTCTGAAGGACTCTTTGCAGAACGGAGTTGCGCCGATGACACACGGCACCGCACTGAACTCAAGGTCGATTCAAATAGGTCGCGAAGCTTCGGACGAAAAGCGGTTCAGTACAGATTCTCACCGACATCAGCATGGGGGGTTACGGGAGCAGCGATTGAAGCGCGACTATGTTTGGAGGGAACAAACATTCAGAAAGAAAAACGCGTTTTTTAATTCAAATGAGACACAGTTAGATTCATTCAATAAAAATAATATTACTAGTCAATTTTGTACATTCGTGACGAGTTAAGAAAATACAAGTTTAATTTTATTATTATTAATAAGTGCATTTCTTTTCAGCGCCCATCGCTACAGGGGGCGTTGACGCCACTATCACTCGCAATGAAATGCACGTCTTGAAATGGGCAGAAAGGCGCACTCGTATCACGTGTTGAAATACGCCCCCCTCACAGTTTGTGCTTTCTTGCGTGTCGAAGTTTGTCTGAATTTGGTGACGTGGAAAGCTTCATTGCTTTTTAATCTGTTCAGTCAAAAGTAGTGAGTTACGACCGCCAGGTAATTGTGGAGTTGTTTTCGTGCGCCTGCGCTGGCCGACGGGCTTGGCATCCAACAATAGGATCAGCACTCTACCCCTAAAGCTTTCGTCGGCCTCCAAAGAAAGTATGTTCTATGCAGGGATGCGATTTCGACAACCGTACGGCTGGCCTTTTCCTGCATCGCTTTCCACGCTGAAAGCTCGAAACGCCCATCAAATCGAATGGCGGGGCATTTGAATATATAGCTCCAAAGGAAGAACAACAAAACAAATTTTGTACCTTCGAAAACAATATGACGTCACTTCTGCGTCACATTACGTCACATGGCGTCACATTATTTTTTCTTCAGCCAGAAGTGTTCCCACCAGATACAGATGGCGCTAAGCCCCATGGACCGCCGATGGACCGCCATGTTTTGAACGTATGGGCTCCTATGGAAGCTTCGCTACCAGGTATATTTACCTTGCTGAACTTCTTTAGGTAGTTCCTCAGATGAACGCCGCAAGAAAAATAGCGCTGGCTGTTAAAGCCACAAGAGAAAACAATCTTAAAAAGCTGCGTATTTAGTTACACTTAGCTACTGTAGAACCTAAAAACATATTTTTTTCATTGTTGATGGCTAATAATGCTTATAGCCGTTTATTTTATTCGCGTTTTTGCGTTGTTAGCAGCCATTTAACTTGGTCCAGCAACTATGTGCAGCCGGTGTTTTGCTGTGCGTGCTATTTATTCTAGTGATGCCCACGTTTCTGTCGTCCTTTTTCACGTCTTTGTCGTCCCTTCCTTTGTGCGCGCAGGCGTAACGCGTTTTATTCAATATGTTATTCCAACAACTGTGGTTTCTTCTGGGTATTTCCTGCGGGCGCTGATTGCGCAGTCTCCATCTCGCGACGTGAGCACACTACATGCGCGCAGAAAACAACGACGACACTGCTGGAATTCAACATGGCGGCACTAGCGACGTTATGCGAGCGTTTGAGAGTATAGCTAGAGGAAATCTTCACTATTCTACAAATTGTATTACCGCTAACAATAAAACATTTTCGCAAGGTAAAAAAATACCTATGGGCACCGCAGTTGTGTGGCAGGTTTTCTTCTGTTGACGAGTTGTGCACGCTGTGTGCGAGAGTAACTCCTTTTCCGCCCGAAAAGTAGTTGCGCGATCTCCTTTCCCGAAAAGGAACTTTGCCGTAAAGGAGATACTCCTTTGCCGTGTGTCACTGCACTTGAACGCCTTTCCGGTAGATGCCCCCTTACCTAAAGGACTTTAGAGTGCCCGTGTGTCAGGGGTATCAGTCCGAGGCGCAAATATTCAGACGCCACAAAGCAGGCATGTGCACTCTGCTTTTCGACGTCAGGCTACATGGACAGAAACTTCCGTTGCCAACCCCGACACGTCGAAAGCGGTGACGTCAAAATCACCCCGGCTTACTCCGGAGCATTCTATTATATTATATGGTAATAGGGGGCAAGGTGGCATGACGCAGTGGATCAAAACCTCACACATGGCAGTGCACCTTTCCTCCTACTACCTGCAACTCAGTTGCGAGAGAGAGTGATTGTGAAGAGCAAAAGTCGGTTGAGCGAGAGCTCACGCACGGCAGTTTCTCTCACCCTCCTTCCAGCCCCTGTCGCAACACGGTTGCGCGAGTGTTCCCTCGATACCTCTGTATTGCAAGTCCTACCATCGACCATGAATAACCGATCACCGCCGACAAGAGAATGGGCGAAAGCGGCAAATAAAGCTATCGGTTTAAAAAAAAAAGACGTTGTATAGAGCCTTTTTGCATGGCATCTGACATTTGCGTGCGTTGGCAGGTTTTGCTGCACCGTCGCATTCGCATGGAGAGAGCGTAATTTCTGTGGTGTGCGTGGCCGGCTCCTTCTCTGCACTGTAGCCGCCGCAGCCGAGGGCTTTTCATGCACCGAAGTGGCTTACGCGCGCTCCGGTACTGTTGCTGGATGAGGGGATAAAAAAACTTGGAGTACATTTAAGAGTGGACCGCATTCAAAGATCCGCGATGGTTCTCGCGCTTCCCGGCAGCTGATGTTTATGTAACCGCAATGTTTGCTGGGAGACGCTGGCGGCGAACGCTATGCACGAAGGCGAGCTTTCGGTAGAAACGCGGCCTCTTGCGTGGCCCGATCCCAGAGGTATACCACGGGCGCGCCAAAAGAAAAAGAAATTACATCATTTTTAGGTATCTGATTGTTTCGCACTTACAATATTTATGTTTCAGAAGATTTACCATAAAAAGAATGCGCTGTCGGTGTTTTGTATCACGACATTTGCTTGTGGGTTGTCCATCTCAAAATTCCAAAGAATAACTTAGTCAAGAATGTAAAACAAGGCAGGAGCAACTTTAGTGATAAAATGGTGTGACAATGCAACCCGCATATACCACATTTGATATAGCAAGGCGTGGCATATACACATACCTAAATATATACCGCTATTTTCGCTCACGGACAACTCTGTCGACGTCGACACCGGATATCTGCTACACGGGGCCCTCAACGTTATCGCCTTAAAACACGATTTTATCCTACTATATGGTCCCTTACATTCGAATCCCTGTCCAGTCCACTACAATTTCAAGGTTGGAGTGGCGCCTGAGACAGGCAAAAAAATTGCAAACCGTAACTAGGCTGACTTGAAAAGCAGCAATTGAAGTGGGAGATAAGGCACCAAGGCAACCAACAGGTAAGCTCTCCAAAGTAACAAATGATATAATAAAGAAACGGCAAAACATGAAACTTTACAACTCAAGAGATCAGATAGAATTCGCTGAACTGCCAAATCTGATAAACTAGAAGAAAGTAAGGAAGATTAGAAATTATAACGTGGAAAAGACTGAGGACGCAGTAAAAGATGGCCGTAGCATGACTAAGTCAAAACCTTGTATAGGACAAGGCAAGATGTATGCTGTCAAAGATAAGCAGGGTAATGTCATCGGGAATTTCAACTATATGCTAAAAGCAGCGGACGAATTTTATACTGATCTGTACCGTTCCCAGAGCTGCGGATGCCCGCAAACTACAAAAAAAAAAAAAAAAAAAACAGCAAGTGACGTGTCCGCTTGTGCGTCGTGATTGAACTTTCCCAAGCGTTCCGCGCACAAACATAGCATTTAGCAGCGTGTGCTGCAGCTGCGTCTGCTTATCGCTATCATGAACCGCCGCGAGGGAAGCATATCACTGGCGTATATCGCCCAGCCAACGCATTCGTCCCTGCCCTCTCGCCTGTTTAACGGCAGGACGCCCTGCTAGATGCTATGTTCGTTTTACGCGGACAGTTTGGGAGCGCTGCAATAACGGCGTGGAAGCGAGTATGTCACGGGGTATTTTTTTATGTATTTCGCAGGGTCCGCAGTAAGCTGAAAAACACTAATACTTATTAGATAGAAAGAACCAGCTAATCGGATGTTCTGCTAAGCGCTCTAAAACTTTCTAGTTGCAATTTTTTGCCTGACATCGTTGCTTCAGAAGTTGGTTAATTAATCTTGACAAATTATCCAGTTAAGCAAAATAAAAAAAAATGCGTGACACACTACATACAAAAGCGAGCAAGATGCATTTGGTGGCGTCGTCTTAAGAGTCCATCGGCATATTTTTAACTCTAGGTAAAGTTAGCTGAAATAGCCTGTATAACTAGCGATGAAGCTAGAATGGCATTGCAAAACAGGTCGCGGGAAAAAGCGGCAGAAAATGGCATGAAGGGTCGATTTACTAAAAGATGGACGATATATTATGCTTGAAAGGCTTGCGACCCTTCACACGCAATGCCTCACGACTTCAAGTGTACGAGAGAGCTGGAAGAATGACATTAAATGAATTCATAAGAAGGGAGACGTTAAAGAATTGAAGATTTATGGGCCCATCAGATGGCTCTGAGTATTATATAAAATATTAATTTACATAATTTCCAACAGAATAAGGGAACACTTCATTTCAATCAACCAAGCGATCAGGCTGGTTTCAGGAAGGGATATTCTATAAGGGATCACATCCATGTCATCACTCAGGTAATTGAAAAATCTGGTGACTACAATCAACCTATCTGTTTGGCTTTCATAGATTATGAAAATACATTTGATTCAGCAGAAATAGCAGCAGTCATGGTGGCATTGCATAATCAAGGAGTGCATGAGGCATAGGTCTCTAGGGAGGCTTCTTGGCAAATATCTACAAAGAATGCAGAGCTACCTGGGCTCTCCACAGGAAAAGCAGAATATTACCTATCAGGAAAGGGGTAAGGCAAGAAGACAATCTCCCTAATGCTATTCTTTCCATACTTAGAGGAACTATTCAAGTTATTAGACTGGGAAGGCTTAGAAGTGAGAATCAACGGCGAATATCTCAGCAGCCGTCGGTTTGCAGAGGACATTGTCCTCTTCAGCAACATTGTAGATGATTTACAACAAATGATTCAGGACCTTAACCAAGAAAGCATCAGAGTTGGGTTGAATAATAATAGGCAGGAGACAATGGTAATGTTCAATAGCCTGGCAATGAAACAAGAATTCATGATCGCGATTCAGCCACTAGAGTCTGTACAGGATTACGTTTACTTAGATCAATTAATCACAGGGGACCCTGACCATGAGAGGGATATTTACAGAAGAATGACGATAGGTTGGACTGCATATGGCAGTCATTATCAAAACCTGATGTGGAGCTTACCACTGTCATTGAAAAGAAAAGTGTACATTCATTAGATTGTACCAGTGCTAGCATATGAGGCAGAAACTTGGAGGGTAACAAAGAAGCTCGACAACAAGGGCTACGCATACCGCGATGGAATGAAAAATGGTAGGCTAACGTTAAGAAACTGGAAGATAGCGTTGTGGATCACAGAGCACACGGGGATAGCCGATATTCTAGTTGGCAAAAAGAAAAAAATGAAACTGCGCAGGCAATTTATGCGTAGGGTAGATCACCGGTGCCAAGGGAAGGAAAGCGCAGTCGAGGCCCGCATAAAGTTAGGTCAGGTGATGAAATGAGGAAATTTGCAGGCGCAAGTTGGTATTATCTAGCGCAAGGCAGGGGTAATTGGAGATCGCTGGGTGAGGCCTTCATCCTGCAGTGGACACAAAAAAAGAAGAGTCGGAGTTTCGTCCGAAAGCCGAAGCATCGATTACGATAGCAAATTATTAGACAGTTATCCGAAGTAGGGATAGTAGATTTAGCTGCGGTATGAACTTGTAAACATTCGCTTAGTAACGCAATTAGCAATCATGCTGTCCCATGCGCACAAGCAAACATGAAGACAGCTCACTCGATGACCGCGGACGCTCGCTGTGAAAACGCTGGCGCGAGGAATCGCGGCAGGAGCAGCGAGCGAATTGGCCTTTGTGCGGCCTCTCGCTTCAACGCGAACTAAGCGGAGTTGTGCCTAGCGGTCCTTCAGAGCGGGGAATGCCCCACAAGCGACATGCAGTTGTCACCGCTGATGTTCCCGGCTCATCATTCACTTCACTTCAATGCAGCTCGCTTGAAGACAGCAACGTCTCCTCTCCTGACCATCACGAAGGTGCCAGTCATTGATGACAGGGTCATCGTCCAAAACTTCCGGGGAAAAGCGTACTTCCGGGGATGCCTCCTATCGTTGGAGACAGGTGCAGCACGTTTGAAACCCGAGCAGCACGTTGATGACAGGAGCACTACGATCAGCACGTTGAAGACAGGAGCACCACGAGCAGCACGTTGAGGATATGAACACCACGTTGGAGACGAATGAGGGGCGATAGAGGTGCTGAACGATTCGGCGTTTGTGATTGGCCAGTGAATTCCCTCAACGACGGAAAGAGTGAAGCAAAGGGCATGAAAATTGGATCCGGAGGGCTGTGAAAAAGGGAGACCCTGGGACATGCAAAGACGCTACCATAGTGTGCTCCGATAATTATTGCTGTGTTGTAAAACTGAACCATGTACTTTTTTGAATGTAATAATATTTTGCTTCCTCTTCAACTTAGCTCGGAACCTTTCTTTCTCCCGGCCTCTGGCATAGCACCATCCATGAAAACTTCGTTTGCCGCACGGGCCCCGATTTCACAACAGTGGTAGGCAGCGGTGAGATTAACTTCACCGAACTTGGGACGTGCCGGCTTTCACAACAGTGGTGACAGCGGTGGGATTGACCTCACGGAACTTAGAACGTGTTGACTTCACAACAATGGTGGCAGCGGTGGGACCGGCTGGCGTTAGCTACATCGGTGTGGTGAATGCTACGTCCTTGCTTCTCTTTTCGCCAGACTCGTTGGCGCAGGTAGTCAGTAATGATGTTCGTTGTTATTGTTGATTTTGTTTCGTAGAACAAGAATGGAGTGCCTCGCGGGCTAAATTGCTAGCGGTGAAGAAACACAAGGTGCACTATGAGCATGGAGAAGTTACAAATCCAAGAACTCCTCGAAAGTCATGAGCAGTTTGGTTGGCCAAGCCAAAGGCAAAAGGCAGCAATTAGAGATTTTGCAGAATGAGGAAAGGAGTTGGGAGGAGGCCGGTGAGGCCAGAAAAATTATTTTCCAAGAAAGGAGCGCTGAGAAATTCTAGTCTCTTGATGGTAGCGATAAGGACGGGCTAGCCAGTGCCTCATATTTGCTCTTTATGCCGCCGGAACTTGTAGTAGTACAAGAAAACAGTTCCTAAGAGAGTATGGGTGTTTTCTGGTGGGTACTGTTTTCGAAATTCACCTTCTTTGAATAGGGAATTTCAGTTTTAAGGAAAGCTGAATTTTCAATTCAGACAAATTCGAAGTGCGGGACCTCCTTCTAATCTGCGAGGAATTGGGCAATTCAATTGGCTCCGCTAAAACGAAAGCAGCAGTTCTCGATGTCATGAAGGCAGAATAAGTGATGGTCTAGGAAGCTGACCAGGCTGGGGAAACCATTATTAAAAAAAAGGCAGAGGAGTGCGAGAGGCGCGAGCACGAAGCAGTAGAAAGGCGAGAGAGGCGCGAGCATGAAGCAGAAATCCGCAAACGTGAAGAGGAAGAAAGGCGCAAACTAGAAGCAGTGGAGTACGAAAGGCGCGAGCAGTGGCCAGCGCAATGGCACGCTCTTAGGATAGCTTGAGCACAAAAGTCCGATAATTAGATGGCAGAGAGCTCGACGCCTATTTCCAGACTTTCAAGGCAAACGAGGATGTAGGGAATTTCCTCGCCGGTTATGAAAGTGTATGTCAGAAAGAGGCTGTCACCCGGGACTTGTGGACCGATAGATTACCAGCGCTAATCCCGTTAAATATCGCTAGGTGGTTCATGAACTGCTTGTCCGAGGAGAAAACTCGAGGCTATGCTAGGGCTAAGGAGGCTTTTTTCACACACTTTGGTCTAACTTTTCACGCCGACTTGGAAAGCCGAAAAGAGAGAGCGGCAGAACTCGCCGAGGATTGCTGAACGCGAAGAAGCTTCCGCAGTACGCCGCGACGATCAGAGAGAAGCGACAAAGCGCGATATGGTGCTGGAAGGCAAAAGGGTAACAAGTCTTTCCGTAGGAATGTTGAATTGGAGACTTCAAGTTCCCTAGGGACGCATCGGGAGAAAGAGGGTGACGCACCTCAAGCAGAACAAGTCAGCCATTGCTCTACGAATAGGTCGGAGCAAACGCTGACGGAACGAGAGCCCTTCGCCAATATGGGAGCTTTCAGGGCAAAAACACCGGAGGAGACTCAGAGACTGATAGGCGTGTCCCTTATTAAGCAGCGGTCAGAGGACCATGGAACGATTCCCGAAGCAGCTGCGCGCAGTGAAGAGTCAAACGTGTTAGAAGCCGGAAGCGTGGAGAAGGCAGTAGAGAGCGGCGGTTTTCCCGCACAAGAAACGGAGGGCCCGTTAGGCCAAGCTTGTACGGAGGCGGCAAGTTCGGCCGACCTGCTGGAAAATGTCACCTACGGTTGTTCGGATAGGTTAGAACAGATCGATTAGAACAGATGGTGAAGAGAAGGTGTAGGCACAGGAGGAAAAAGGCGGACGCGGTCGAGGCGTCTAAAATCAAACGTGCGAAGCGCCAAGCCGGCAGAGGCAAAGGCGCGAAGGTCATGATCCAGCGAAAAACTGCGAAAAAGCGAAGTAGGGAAAATCGCAAGCTTAGGCGTTTGCAGAGATCAGGGTCGGCGTGACGCACGTTGCAAAAAGGAGAGTTTCGCGAAGATTCAAGCGAAGATTCAAGCATCGCCTAACCGCACTGCGGGCGTCTCATTTTAAGCGAAGGGACGAAGGGAAGCGTCCTGTACACTGCTACAAGAGCCGGTCACTCGGGGGGCCAAAGAACGGCAATTGCCTGACACCTAAGGGAACAGTGCGCGCGCGGATCTGTGAATGTACGCCTCTCCTAGTGCGCGGAGGCTTTTGTTCTAAAGTTGCAGCTACGAGGTGCGTCAGGCAAATTAGCGACTTTTGCTATATTCGCGACCGCACTTTGTGAGAAACCGGAGTGCACGACCCTCTCGAGCTCGTCGGAAAGGATTTGTTTATGGCCCGAAAGAGAAATCAGGAATAAGCATTGCGAACTGTTTTGTTCTTTTGTATCCATTTTATAGAAGATCAGTGACGCACTGAACATTTGACAAGCGTAAGGAATACCACAAGCTTTTTATTGTTAGGTTGTTAGCATTTTCGATTCAGTCTAGATCCCGTTTGAAGTGGAACGTTTAGGTGACGACACGTGTAGAACTGTTAGGCAAAGAGGGTCAGGGTTGCATACAGTTTGAAAGGTCACGCGCAAGTTGCGCAAGTGGATACGTTATGTTTTGCGGGAGTTCATAACAAGTCGTGTTATATCTGGCAGGAGTACTTTTGGAGACACGTTTTGTAGATTGCGTTCATGAGCTTTGATTTCTTCGACGACATAATTTTTTTGCAACGTTTAAGTTTTAGGTACTTTTGTTAGACAAAAGCCATCGGTGGTTTCTCCTGTTCGTGGTATCGCAGATTTTTTTAGTTGGTTTGATTACTTCCATGAAAACGTGACCGCTTAACGCTCGTTCGGTGTTTTCATTGTCTTTTGAATGCGCCGAAGCATGGCTGACCACGCCTATATAGTGACAGCACAAAATGTTCAATGTTCAACGTCTTGTGACGGTTCATAAAGCAAGCGAGTGACTAGCAATAATACGTTTTTGCTAAAAACTATTACAAAATACAGAAAATCGACTTTCCAAGCCTCGTGTGTAGCATGCCGTCAGTGCTAGTGACCACGGGTTGACGGGTGATACGGGGTGATGAGTTGTTAATTAACAAAAACACATTAACTTTTAACCTTTTAGTTTCAGAAGGCTTATGATATTTCGGAAATTGAAGCGAGCTATCCGTACAAGCCATATGAACTTTTGGATCTTGCAAAACGCGATTAATTGCAGAACTGCGGCACAAAGAATTTCGGCTTTCACAGCGCGCGAAACTGAAACTGGGAGGCTGCAGCGAGCGCAAATGTGCGTCCTTAAGTGGCGTTCTGCTGACGTCAACCAGCAGCGGCCAGGCAACGCGCTGCGGCTCCGGGCTTCTTGCTGCAGCAGCGCGCTGGCTGTCCGCTGCTGATGGTATCGGTACCGATGGTCGTACCAATGGTATCGATGACATATTGGTAGCGGTCGTATTGGCACTTGGTGCGCCGATCCTGAAAATAGATCTGGTACTGGTGCTATCGGTACCGGTACTCCTATCCCGAAGTTCCATTTGGTACCTGTCGAACGGTGCTGCCGGCGCTATCAATACTGGTGATATGGCTACCAATACGCATATCCCGAAGATAGATCTGAGTCGGTATTTTGTAGCGATACGTTTGTCGATGCTAATGCCTTTTCGCGCTTTTCGCGTCGCTTTACCAATTTCGAACGAGGAAAGCGCCGAATGCCATTAACACCGGGAAATGGCATCGCTACAATATACCGGCCCTGGTACCGGCGGTACGGTGCCCCCGGTAATATCGGTACCGGTAGTACCAGTGACACCGGTGATGCGTCGATCCTGAAGATTGATCTGGTACCGGAATCTGGCATAATTATTACAGCAAACTAAAAGTGATTAGCCGTATTAGAATAATTTGTAATTTGTTTTTTCCTGAAAAGCTCTTTTTTTATCGATCGCTTTGTTTATCGATCCTAGAACAAAAAACTGAATGAAGAGCAGGTCACAGTGTTCAATTACCTTGATTTCAGTAGCGTACGTTCCTAGCTTAAAAGGAAGGGCTCCACACAAGTTCACTTGCAGGAAGCATACACCTCTAGTGTTTCTCAGCGTTTTCTACTATTCACTGGTGTCACCTTTGGTCATCCAGCGATTAAATAAATATTAATTAGCCGTAGCTATGCACATATCCAACTACAATGCCAATTTACGACGTGCACACCGCAGTCGGTGGATCGCACAACTGCGTCTGCACTCGTGAAGCGTTATCAATCTCAGTTTCGTCGCATGTCCTGCATCGTTAACACACAGTTTTAATTAATTCATCGAGAGTGTTTTACCACAAGCATAGCAAGCGCTTTTTTATTTTCTATTCCCGCCCATCTATGTAGTTCTAATCGTCGCAACAGTTAGTGCTATGCCAATGGCGTAATGAAGAAAGATTGTGTTTGTTTGTTTCGCTCGTAGCACGGGGGGGGGCTGTCTGATTTTCGCAAAGGCCCAATAAGCATATTAGCGGCTCGTCAGAGGCCTGCCAGCAGGAACGCAACAACAGTTAACAACGAAAGAAAGTTCGAGCACAGCGTATAATTTTCTAAAGCATGTGCTAAAGACGTCCCTGTTCCGAGTTGCAGTCATGTGCTCCACATTTATTTCCTTTCATTTTTTCGGTGACACTTGCGTGAGAAAGCGGACGAAAAATATTTTCAGAGTAAGAAAGTTGAGACAAAGCTCAATTTTATTGCATCTTGACCTCTGAACTTGGAAAGATGCGCTGCAATGGGCAGGGAGGGGAGGGAGCACGCTGTGAAGTCGACACAAACATTTTCCCTTGGGGGGAGTGCATGCTATCTGCGATAAAATTTAATTTTTTCATTGCTCCCACACTCAGGATAACGTAGAATCTGTGGGGCCACATCCCGTTCAATGTCACGCTTCACTCAGAAAAGCAACACTGCCCTCGTATTTCCTTTGTCATTATTAATAAGCATATCCAGTCTTTTATGGGTCCTGCAAAACGACGACGTTCGTTTCACAGTTCCCCGAATACTGCTGTACGTACAAGAATGGAGCCGCAGTTTACCAGTGGCTAATATGCAGCGGTGCAACTGAAATGTCACTACTAATCCTCACAATGCAAGTCGCATAACGGAAATTAGCGGCGGATTGCTTCGTTGCTGTAGCTTTCTAGAAAAAGAAAAGAAACGTGTCGGTACAACCGTAAAGTGTGCGAGATTACTAAAGGGGTATTTGCTCATGAGCGAGTATTTGCCATACACGGAGCACAACACTCGTCGTGCTCTTTTTGTGTGTAGCGCTGCTTCTGCACCAGTCCATTTTCGAACCCGAATGCACCCGGCGCCTTCAAGGTGTCGCCACATCTACTTCTATGTAGCTGTAAGTCATTGCGCAAAACGTCAATGTTTCTGCTGCGTGGTCGGACAAAAAGAAAAGGTAAGCTTTACTGAAGAAAAAATATTGTTATCGTGATTTTAGGAGACTGCGGCGACCGCGCGAACGCTTATTTGTTGACTTTGCGACTTACGGGGCAAAGGAAAAACATACGCTGAACGCCGGTGAAGCCAACCGTAGTGGCGTGAGCAAGCGAAGCCAGCCGACGAACAGAATTTGTGGCCAAGCTGCCCAATGTTGCTTCGATTAAAGCACTTATCTCCGCAAGACAGGACGCGCAAACATTTCTTGAATGACATCAACAACTGACACTTCAGTATAGCCCAGAAAAAGCAACACAGAATGATGTGCGCCATTTCCCCCATCCACCTTCGCTGCCACTAATGGATTGAGAATATTACGGCAGGCTTCTGTACTGCACCCAGTGTCCGGTCCTTTTTGCCATGCCAAGGAAAGCAATACAAATACCTATAGTTGGATGTTGCCTAAAACCTAATACCTTTTAGCGCAAAGAAATGCACGACACGAGAGAAGGCACACAGGACACAGCGCGTTTTGTTTGAGTGTTTTGTTGAACTCTTTTGTTGAACTCTGTTTCTAGCATAACTGCGAGTCGGCCTAGTTGGAACATATTCATATTTATACTTTTTGTGCGCAAACAAACAGGGACGAAGAATAGGGGCAACACAAGGACGAGCGCTCGTCCTTGTGTTGCCCCTATTCTTCGTCCCTGTTTGTTTGCGCACAAAAAGTATAAATATGAATCTGTTTCTAGTTCTTCGGGCTCTATTAGCTGTCTCAAATACTATTCACATGCTGTAAGAACTACCACACCAGCCTGTTTCGTTGTGTAAAACGTCAGAAATATATTTTTACTAAGCTTAATATTCTTACAAAATTTCATCCGTGGCTATCACCGGCACAAGATTTCCCTTTATATAGGCTCTATTCCAGGCGCGCCACACTCAAAAATTTCTGCAGCTGTATTAAGTCAATGTTTAGGTCCTTATACGAGTCATGGGATGATGCGTGACTTCATGGATGACGCGATTATCATGATGATGTATCAGATGACTCAACACAAACTATAATTTTGTGAGCAATATTGTCAGAAATTTTGTTTTACGGATAAACGAATAAGATCGGTAAGCCGTACTGAAGATAAAAAAAATTTTATCGGCAATCAATGGACATGCGTATAGCCTAAGAGCGCTGTCATGCATGAAAAGCATTAGTCACTGCTGTGAAAAAAACAAACAAAAAGAAACGAGCCTGACGACAAGGGAGTCATTATATTTTTGTTTTTAGCATCGATGTTGTGTACATAGCTCTTCATCGCGTTCTGTAAACATTCTACCTTCGTCTTTAGCTCCTCGTGTCTATTCGTAAACGTATAGACGTCCGCACGCCAAGTTTCATCCTAGACGCCAGCGCTCCTTTCTCCCCTGGCGGAACGATTTCACCTCCAATGGGTGTAGGTTTCCGCCGACGCTTCCCTTCACGGTCGCGCCCGCCTTCAGATCGAGCTGCGCGCGAAACGTCTCTTGTTTGCGACGGCCCCTCTTCGGATGACCGGAAATTAGTATGGTGTTGTTAACTGTCACGACAGCAATGTAAACACAAAAGGGTTGATGCCACCAGTCAAATTCTGCCGATTTACAAGAAAATGGTACGAAAAAAGCAGACTACAGACATGTATTACTGCAGTGCGCCGAGCGAAGTAAACAGCTGCCAAACGAAGCGAGCTCGTTCATTGATCACTCGAGAGTGTATGACGGTTTTTATATGTAACCCACACGAATTTCATAATTACTCGGTATATAATCCTTTTATTCATATAAAAGCTTTCAGTTTTTCGACCAGCGCTTGTCCCGTCTTCTTTCTCGTGTTTCGTTTGTGTGTGCGCTGCCCAAGAATGGAAACGATGTCTGATGTATGCGGTAGGAGTAGCCGAAGTTCACGCGTGCCGAGAAATCGAATATGTGCGCGCTGCATTGAACATGACCGGAGTTCATTCCTGCATCACCACTGCACCGATCGATCGATTACTGGACGATATACACCCGCGTCTTGGTCGCGCCGGCATTACTGAAGTATAAATGATTACTTATACTTTGAACTTCCGTCTGTTGAGCACTATTAAAAAATGGCCAAGGCATTTACATTGCTGCATCCATTCTATATTGTAGGGGACGTACTAGTTAAAGTTGTGTGTGGATGTCGTACTTGTGCTATGCGGCGACATATTTTGTTTATTTCCGCACAGTGTCAATGGAAGTCCGTTGTCGCCATCAGGGACAACACGAATTTGTAGCAAACATTTTGCAGGAAACTGCAAAAATTATTTTAGCTAACAGGCATCGCATGTGCCGACGATTTTTCCGGCGGCACATACGATGTCCTTTCCAATTACCTGCGCAGTGTCACTTACATGGCTAAGCAGAAGCTACCCTTTTGCGGCATTGCAGCGATAAAAATAATCGTCAAGCGTACCGATCTTCTTAAAGGCAAATAGAAGCGTGTACAGTGCTCACGGAATGAAACGCGTCAATTTAGGGCTAAGTAATGCGCATACTTTCGCTTCAACCGGCTGCAGTTCGTGTCACATCGACGTAATTCTGGCGCGTACACTTACATCGGAGCCCTCGTCACCTTTGGTGAGCAAATTCCTAGCGATATGACATTGTGCTCTCGCGTACTTTGCACATATGTAGGGTTGTACTAAATGCTCCGTGTCCTATTTCAATCCGTGAGCACTGTACAGTCTGTTTCACACTTAGTGCAAAACTCGGAACGTATTGCATCGCGATGCGGCAAGGAATGGAATCGTGCGGCGGCAGCAGCTCGAGCAGGCTCAGACGCTCGAGGGGCGGAGTCGTGATCTGCATCGTCTGGTACGGCGACGTGCGCTGGCCGCATTGTCGGGAAGTGTGCTACTGTCAGGGGAAGTGCACCGATTTCTTCGTTACTGCGGGAACTGAGCTGATATTCTTTACTAAACGTTGTGCGACGCCAAACTCTGAGCCTTCATTGGCGATAATGGAGTTACACAAACTTCTTTTGACAGCCTGCTTCGTTTGTTCTTTCGAAAGGCCGGGGTACTGAGGGCGTGCACGTATATTTCTTCACTGTGTGAGCTACCGTAATAAGCAACGACAAGACGCACGAAGGTGTGCGCGCAACCTGCCCAGTCTTTATTTGACTCGAAAGAAAAACAAAGCACTCAACAATGATAACTACGGGGGTCGAACACGATGACATAAACGGATACGAATAAAGGGATGAGTTAGGTTAAGACAATGAGCTGGAAGTGAGTTTTCTCGACAATCATTCACTACACCAGACAGACCCTGCCCGCTGGCTGGGAATTGGACACATCACGCTCCGAACTTCAGTAAGTATCTCGTCATGTCCCCAGCGGCAGCGATGACAGCGCTCATCCTGGAAGGCAGTGAAGTGTAGAGTGACTTGATCAGCGATGTGTTCATTCGCAGCACGTCTCAGTCGCTGACGATGGTGGACCGAAGCCAATCCTCGGGCGACTGATAGAGGGGATGGTGCGCCAGCGATACTTTCAACGAGCCCCAGATATATTAAATGATGTTGGCGCCCGGGGATTGAGGCGGCCACTCCAATAAGAGAGTGACGGCGCGCTCTTCCAGCAGTTCTTGCATAACACGAGCAGTGTGGATCGGCGGCCTATCGTGTTAGAATATATAGACGTCTTCCAAGAACGGGCCGTAGAGAACGTATGGAATCAGTACGTTGTCTATGACTGCCCTGCACCTTTCAGCGATGAACTTACCTTCGAGGCGTATCAGTGGACGTCGCACAACGCTTAGTAAAGAATACCGGCTCATTTCACACAGTAACGATGAGATCGGCGCACTGCCCCTGACAGTAGCACGTTTCCTGGCAATGCGGCCCGCGCGCGCCGCCGTAGCAGACGACGCCGTTCAAAACCATGCCCTCGAGCATCTGCACCTGCGCGAGCTGCTGCCGCCACCTGACTCAAGCGCTCGCCGCGTCGCGATGCAATGCGCTCCGAGTTTTCCCCTAAGTGTGAAACAGACTGTACATCTTCCTTCGAATAAAACGTCCACGCACACACACGTAGGAACACACCGCGCGCGGTACGAAACGTACCCAAACACGCACAGTGCAAGAGGCAATTAAGGCAGTGCGAACGAGAGGTGGGAGAGGCGTACCAGTCGCGAGTTGAATTTTGCCCCGCCTGCGACGCTGTCAACGCCGGCACAGCAGCGCCGCTCGCCGTGCCGTTCTTGTCTATATGTACTGTGCTGTGCGTGCGCCTGACTTGGCCTTCATTGATTTTTGTACTCTTCGCACGCGCGCGCGTCTGTTGTTACCGCTGCCCCGGCGTCGACAGGGCTTAATCTAAACTCTTGCACTCCTTAGTACTGGGCGCATGTATTAATTGGCTCCTAGAGACGTCTCCTACAAAGTTGGGGGAGCACTGACATGATATAGCAGCCTGAAAGTACGAAGTCGTTAGCGCAGATAATACAAGAAAATATATTGCAATACACGGTGATCTTCGGCAAGATATGAAACGTGCGCAAAGCCCCAGAAAAGATGTTTACCAACAAGGCCAAAAGTCAGCCCATGAAATGAGAATCTGCTGGCTACGCCGTTGCAACTTAGAAGGCAAAAGTTGCGGGCCAACTACGGAACATGCGGTACGTTAACACATAGAACTGGAAAATACGACATCAGCTAGAACTATTTCGAACTCGTATGTTCTGGCTTAATCTTTTATGTTGTGCGAGTTCAAAGAAGGTTGCGTCATAGACCCTAACCACCGGAAAGTGAATGGGCATCTTCGCTGGACAGCAGAAACTGACCTGTAGTAAGTCCGTCCGTCCCACAACAGCAGATTCTTGGGCTTCAGTGCCATCTTCAAATAATTATTGCTCGCTGACCATAGCAACTGTCTGTTAATATTTATGACTCACGTATGAGTTCCGCCAGTAGCAACCACAAAGGTCACTGCCTCACCATATCTGCTGCCAAAGCCAACCATTATACTTCCTCAGGACAAATGTCATGGACCTCGGCACGTGTTGCCGCTTGCTCTCATTTCTTTTCCTTATTTTCACACTTCTTTATTCAGCTCCTTTCACGAAGCACTTAACTTTCGTCGTAGTTAGCAGCGGTAGACTTAGTCATAAGGGTTGTTTTAAGCTCAAGTGCTGTATTTCGAATGCAGGGCCTTTGTCGCGGTGCTCGCACATACTACGTGTGCATGTTCGCCAACCGAAGCCCTGGCTGTAATGACTCTTCGCCTTTTGTGGCCGCGTTTATGACGTGAGCTCTCAAATTCGGGCCTCCATGCACCGTCCGAAATGCACAAGGGCCGCGAATTTGAAATGTCATTACGAGTTGCTTCCAAATAGCCTTTGGTATGTCAATTTCCTGCAAGGTGATTGAAGCTTCAATGAGCTTGCTTCGGCGAAGTGGGCGAACGTTGAACGGCAACTGTTATCCAATTATTCTGTTGTAGGGTAGTGTGAGATATGCCACACATGTTCTCTGTCCATTTCGAAAAGAAGTCAATTAAAGCTTACAACGAGCTAGCACAGATATGAAAGCACGCCACAACGAGCCACACCTGTGCACAGTACCCTGATGATGTGATAAAAGATGGCACAGAAACACTTAGAATTATCTACTAATGCGCAAGGATTCTTTGGCTCGGCTGCTACTTCACTTCTGCTTGCTTATTTAGCTAGCTTGTGCATGTCTATACAATCGCTAACAATCATCTACTGTACACTAATATAACGATTATATGTATGAAATTGACAAATTGTGCATTTATTTTGCGGATATATCGTATCAACTGAGCCGGAACGCCGTCACAACCGATTTTTCTTTTGCCACACCAGTTTTTTTTATTTTCATTTTTCTTACAACCTTGACGCAGCGATGGTGACGTCACCAGTTTGTTTCTAACACCAGCAATCATATACCATTACAATATTATAAGGATTGCATGTGTTAACTTCTTTATTTTCCCTTTTTGTTACGACCTTGACGCGGCGACGGCGACGTCACCAGTGTGTTTCTAACACCAGCAATCATCTACTTTAAACTATTATAAAGATTGCGTGTGTTAACTTCTTTATTTTCCCTTTTTGTTACGACATTGACGCAGCGATGGTGACGTCACCAGTTTTTTTTCTAACACCAGTAATCATCTACCATTACAATATTATAAGGATTACCTGTGTTAACTTCTTTATTTTCCCTTTTTGTTACGACCTTAACGCGGCGACGGCGACGTCACCAGTTTGTTTCTAACACCAGCAATCATCTACCATTACACTATTACACTATAATAAGGATTGCGTGTGTTAACTTCTTTATTTTCCCTTTTTGTTACGACATTGACGCAGCGATGGTGACGTCGCCAGTTTGTTTCTAACACCAGCAATCATCTACCATTACACTATTACACTATAATAAGGATTGCATGTGTTACCTTCTTTATTTTCCCTTTTTGTTACGACCTCGACGCGACGACGGCGACGTCACCAGTTTGTTTCTAACACCAGCAATCATCTACTATTACACTATTATAAGGATTGCATGTGTTAACTTCTTTATTTTCTCTTTTTGTTACGACCTTGACGCGGCGACGGCGACGTCACCAGTTTGTTTCTAACACCAGCAATCATCTGCCATTACACTATTATAAGGATTGCATGTGTTAACTTCTTTATTTTCTCTTTTTGTTACGACCTTGATGCGGCGACGGCGACGTCACCAGTTTGTTTCTAACACCAGCAATCATCTACTATTACACTATTATAAGGATTGCATGTGTTAACTTCTGTATTTTCTCTTTTTGTTACGACCTTGATGCGGCGACGGCGACGTCACCAGTTTGTTTCTAACACCAGCAATCATCTACTATTACACTATTATAAGGATTGCGAGTGTTAACTTCTTTATTTTCCCTTTTTGTTACGACCTTGACGCAGCGACGGCGACGTCACCAGTTTGTTTCTAACACCAGCAATCATCTACTATTACACTATTATAAGGATTGCGTGTGTTAACTTCTTTATTTTCACTTTATGTTACGACCTTGATGCGGCGATGGCGACGTCACCAGTTTGTTTCTAACACCAGCAATCATCTACCGTTACAGGATTATAAGGATTGCGTGTGTTAACTTCTTAATTTTCCCTTTATGTTACGACCTTGACGCGGCGACGGCGACGTCACCAGTTTGTTTCTAACACCAGCAATCATCTACTATTACACTACTATAAGGATTGCGTGTGTTAACTTCTTTATTTTCCCTTTTTGTTACGACACTGACGCGGAGATGGTGACGTCACCAGTTTGTTTCTAACACCAGCAATCATCTACTATTACACTACTATAAGGATTGCGTGTGTTAACTTCTTTATTTTCCCTTTTTGTTACGACACTGACGCGGAGATGGTGACGTCGCCAGTTTGTTTCTAACACCAGCAATCATCTACTATTACACTATTATAAGGATTGCGTGTGTTAACTTCTTTATTTTCCCTTTTTGTTACGACATTGACGCGGCGATGGTGACGTCACCAGTTTGTTTCTAACACCAGTAATCATCTACTATTACACTATCATAAGGATTGCGTGTGTTAACTTCTTTATTTTCCCTTTTTGTTACAACATTGACGCGGCGATGGTGACGTCACCAGTTTGTTTCTAACACCAGCAATCATCTACCATTACACTATTACACTATAATAAGGATTGCATGTGTTACCTTCTTTATTTTCCCTTTTTGTTACGACCTCGACGCGACGACGGCGACGTCACCAGTTTGTTTCTAACACCAGCAATCATCTACTATTACACTATTATAAGGATTGCATGTGTTAACTTCTTTATTTTCCCTTTTTGTTACGACCTTGACGCGGCGACGGCGACGTCACCAGTTTGTTTCTAACACCAGCAATCATCTGCCATTACACTATTATAAGGATTGCATGTGTTAACTTCTTTATTTTCTCTTTTTGTTACGACCTTGATGCGGCGACGGCGACGTCACCAGTTTGTTTCTAACAACAGCAATCATCTACCATTACACTATTATAAGGATTGCGTGTGTTAACTTCTTTATTTTCCCTTTTTGTTACGACATTGACGCAGCGATGGTGACGTCGCCAGTTTGTTTCTAACACCAGCAATCATCTACCATTACACTATTACACTATAATAAGGATTGCATGTGTTACCTTCTTTATTTTCCCTTTTTGTTACGACCTCGACGCGACGACGGCGACGTCACCAGTTTGTTTCTAACACCAGCAATCATCTACTATTACACTATTATAAGGATTGCATGTGTTAACTTCTTTATTTTCTCTTTTTGTTACGACCTTGACGCGGCGACGGCGACGTCACCAGTTTGTTTCTAACACCAGCAATCATCTGCCATTACACTATTATAAGGATTGCATGTGTTAACTTCTTTATTTTCTCTTTTTGTTACGACCTTGATGCGGCGACGGCGACGTCACCAGTTTGTTTCTAACACCAGCAATCATCTACTATTACACTATTATAAGGATTGCATGTGTTAACTTCTTTATTTTCTCTTTTTGTTACGACCTTGATGCGGCGACGGCGACGTCACCAGTTTGTTTCTAACACCAGCAATCATCTACTATTACACTATTATAAGGATTGCGAGTGTTAACTTCTTTATTTTCCCTTTTTGTTACGACCTTGACGCAGCGACGGCGACGTCACCAGTTTGTTTCTACACCAGCAATCATCTACTATTACACTATTATAAGGATTGCGTGTGTTAACTTCTTTATTTTCACTTTATGTTACGACCTTGATGCGGCGATGGCGACGTCACCTGTTTGTTTCTAACACCAGCAATCATCTACCGTTACAGGATTATAAGGATTGCGTGTGTTAACTTCTTAATTTTCCCTTTATGTTACGACCTTGACGCGGCGACGGCGACGTCACCAGTTTGTTTCTAACACCAGCAATCATCTACTATTACACTACTATAAGGATTGCGTGTGTTAACTTCTTTATTTTCCCTTTTTGTTACGACACTGACGCGGAGATGGTGACGTCACCAGTTTGTTTCTAACACCAGCAATCATCTACTATTACACTACTATAAGGATTGCGTGTGTTAACTTCTTTATTTTCCCTTTTTGTTACGACACTGACGCGGAGATGGTGACGTCGCCAGTTTGTTTCTAACACCAGCAATCATCTACTATTACACTATTATAAGGATTGCGTGTGTTAACTTCTTTATTTTCCCTTTTTGTTACGACATTGACGCGGCGATGGTGACGTCACCAGTTTGTTTCTAACACCAGTAATCATCTACTATTACACTATCATAAGTATTGCGTGTGTTAACTTCTTTATTTTCCCTTTTTGTTACGACATTGACGCGGCGATGGTGACGTCACCAGTTTGTTTCTAACACCAGCAATCATCTACCATTACACTATTATAAGGATTGCGTGTGTTAACTTCTTTATTTTCCCTTTTTGTTACGACATTTACGCAGCGATGGTGATGTCACCAGTTTGTTTCTAACACCAGCAATCATCTACCATTACACTATTATAAGGATTGCGTGTGTTAACTTCTTTATTTTCCCTTTTTGTTACGACCTTGACGCGGCGACGGCGACGTCACCAGTTTGTTTCTAACAACAGCAATCATCTACTATTACACTATTATAAGGATTGCGTGTGTTAACTTCTTTATTTTCCCTTTTTGTTACGACATTGACGCAGCGATGGTGACGTCACCAGTTTGTTTCTAACACCAGCAATCATCTTCTATTACACTATTATAAGGATTGCGTGTGTTAACTTCTTTATTTTCCCTTTTTGTTACGACCTTGATGCGGCGACGGCGACGTCACCAGTTTGTTTCTAACACCAGCAATCATCTACCATTACAGTATTATAAGGATTGCGCGTGTTAACTTCTTTATTTTCTCTTTTTGTTACGACCTTGATGCGGCGACGGCGACGTCACCAGTTTGTTTCTAACACCAGCAATCATCTACTATTACACTATTATAAGGATTGCGAGTGTTAACTTCTTTATTTTCCCTTTTTGTTACGATCTTGATGCAGCGACGGCGATGTCACCAGTTTGTTTCTAACACCAGCAATCATCTACCATTACACTACTATAAGGATCACCTGTGTTAACTTCTTTATTTTCCCTTTCTGTTACGACCTTGACGCGGCGTTAGTGTTAGCATGTGTTAGCTTCACCAATTATGCATTAATTTTGCAGATATGAGGCGTCACGGGATGGATAGATTTTGTTCGGGTACTCGCCCACGAATCCGTACGCACTGCTGTATAACTGGGGGGCTATAACGTAAAGCTATCCCAAACTTTTCTATTCGAATTCTGCAATCACCCTTCCGCCATTGGCCAACTTTTTCTAACCACCCCCACTTCGCCTGTCTGTCACGCGACGTCACGTATACCGCGGTAACTCCCCCGCTGATATGATGTAAACACACTGATTATGCATGGCTGCAAAGAACAAAAGAAGAAGAATTATTTCTGATTCGACGCCTTTTCGCAATTAGACCTCGGCTATTGGTCAAAAGTTTTCGCGCTGCACCTACTTCACCTGCCTGTCACGCCACGTCACAAAACCGCGAAAGCTCACCGCGTCAAAGTGAAGTGTACGCGTTAAAGATGTATTTATATGCTGAACAAAACTGAATTTTCCCCTGAGTAGCCGCAGGCTGTCCCGTTGCAAAAGGAATAAAAGATGGCTGCCGCCGATCGCTCAGGCACTGACTACTCGCACCTGCCGGAGAGCATGGGTTTATTTGCAAACAATAATGCTTTTTGTGTGGTTGTGTAACGTTTTTGAGCACTTTCCGCACGTTTGCGACCTCCCTCAGTCAACGTTTCCTTGCTGATGATCCTTTTTAGCGGTATTCTTAACATTCCGTTGCATGCCGCCACGATTTTCGACGACCCACCCCAAGCTAAGTCAGGGAAGGCGGACCAATCGTAGACGCCGCACCACACTCTTCATCCGGTTATCGATTTTCAGTGACTGGCTCGGCCCCATCGAATCCTTCTCCGCTTGAACCGTGCTCCTCGCCTCTTATCAGCCAATTAGATAAGACAAGCCGCTCAGTGTAAGCAATGTTATTCGTTTTTAAAGCAAACGAAAGTGACCTCCTATAAACGAGGCAAGCATTTGATTCTCCGCTCGATGCTTGCGTCGGCGGTTACGCAAATTTGTCATCAGGAGATTGGAATAAAAAAATATTGGAATAGTTTTACGTTATAGGGCCCCTGTAGGAAACTAAGGAAATTGATAGAAACCTTTTAATACGCTTGTGACTTGAACTGTGTTTAATTTAAACTTACGCCAAAGCAGCTTTCACTTCCATGGGTGTTATGATGCTCACACAGACAGAAATCTGCCCGCCGCGGTGCAGTCCGTGGTACAAATCCCGGTCCGAAATATTTTTTCTAACGCTACCAATCATCTTCTATTAGGCTAGTACAACGATTGTATGTGTTAACTTGACCAATTATGCATTTATTTTGCAGGTGTAAGGCGTCACGGGACGGACAGATTTTGGTGAGGTACTCGTCAAAGAATGCTTACGCAATAAAATTCAATTCTTAGGTTTTACGGGTCAAAGCCACAATGTTAATATGACGCGCGCCGCAGTGAGGGAAATAATTTAGACCACCTGGGGTTCTTTTGACCACCAGGAGTGAAGCACAACAGAAGTTTAAGGAAATAGATAATTGATAGCACTAAAGCTTAAGAGGAAGCTTTAGCTCGGGCCCAACTCCGACGCGGCCTATTCAAATACATGTAAGAGGCTAGCAGGCTTTTCTATGGTAGCCCCTGGCCCGATTTTAATGAAATGTGTGGCATTTGAGAGATAAAAGTAAATTATAGTGACTGTTGGAAGCGGAATTCCGATTTAATGCCTGAATTTTGTGAAAAGAATTTTCAAAATTTGGGAAGTCGAAAAATATAGAAGCACGAAGTTTACAAATTAATAGCTCTGCATCAAGAACAGTTATCGCAGTTCTGTAAGCGGCATCCATCAGATAATCTAAAGTGGACAAATTCGATATGTCATGTTGTATCTTACCTGAACTCGTTACGTTGTGTACAAGGGCTCTGCAAAAGCTATATTTCCATATTACAAAATTTTTTAGGATTAATGTGCAACATATCGATTTTGTCCGCTTTAGTTGTACTATTAGATGCAATTCACAGAATTGTGAAATCATTCTTGATTGATGAGTTAGAGTTGTAAACTTGATAGTTTCGTTTTCCTAAAATGTTTGATTTTTGCGAATTTTTAATAAAATATTGACAACCTAAATGAAAATTTCGAAACCAGCAGTCGCTAGATTTTAAGTTTTTTTTTTTTTTATTGCAACAAACTTCGCCAAATTTGATGCCGTGGTTGCCAAGAAAAACGAATTCTCCTTTTACATGTATTTAAATAAGAGCATCAGAGCTAAACCTTCTTCTTAAGCAAGTATCATTAAGAAAGTAGTAGAGAGAAGCTGGGAAGTCATTAGGGTCATCTGGTGTTATTTCATGTGCACTAAAACTTCCACATCATCCGAGACTTTTGTTGTTATTCGGGTTTTTGTTGTTTTCGCATTTTTTTAAAGGCGCATCGGCCATACTTGAACTAGGTGCTGTCTCATAAAAAAGGGCCCTGTTCAAGTTCAAGTATGCGCCATATAGCCCAACTGAATGTTGTTCTGAAACATCGACCATGGGAGTTTAAATTCGGTCTTCGTACATTGTGTACAAAACAGGGTGAATACAAACATGGTCGAACTCACGGCCAATATCGTGGAATGATGGCGGCAGCTTCGTCGAGACTCTCGGGAACAAAATGAAAGGCTTACCTACCCATAGTGGAACAGTTTAGAAGAAGCAGTCGACGAGGCACGCTTGGAAATGCACTACCTCAAAAGTCGTCCGAAGAAGGCACCGAGGAGTCACCTTCCCTACTGACCCGGACAGATTCTGGGCCTGGGTTCGTATACCCCACACTTTATTTCACTCCTCTCCTATATTATGGACTCTCGCCTAGACTTTCTGATATGGGAGATGGATAAGAACCTAGGCCCTGAGGTGAACATTTGAATCGTTAATAAACACGCTTTGAGCAACACAAGTTAAGGATGCGCCAAATAATAAATCAAGTGCGGCAACTATATTTATTTAAGTGCCATAAACGGTGCCCTCACGGAGTTATCGTGGCCTTTTGTGGACAGCTATAGAGCTCTTGTTTTCTCAGCACGCGTAAGATGATGAGGACGAAGCACCACCATAAATAAATGTTTTCTTCTTCTCAGCTCGTGCTTACCTCTGTCAGAGCACACGTCAAAGGGTACAAATGCATTAATGACAACTATCTGCCAAATGTTTGTCCGTTACCTGCACCTCAACTGCGGCGCGCTACTATCGCAAGCTGGGGCTAATGCACTTCCCAGTTTCTGCAATCCAGCTTTTTCCATAATACAGTGGCACTTTGCGCACCACACCACGGTATAGGCGTACTTATTGAGAGCGGAGGGGACATCGGGGAGACTTAGTTCTCCGTACTACGAAAAGTGTCCATGTGTGTGTGTGTGGGGGGGGGGGGGGGGGGGGGGGCTATAGGCTAAAGAATGCCAAATCTCCCTCCCTTCTTCCCCCCGCCCCACACATACACGTCTGAAAGCGGGCACTGTCGGAAGCACACTGGGAAATCGACAAAAGAGCTGTGGTCAAGTTTCCTTACATAATTGCTAAGGCAGCAAGGATTGCATTTTCGGCCTCGCCGCGACGCGCTGTAGCAGATGGCGTGCTGCCAGTGTTGCCACAGGTGAAAAATAATATATTTAAATAAATTTCGTCAGTAAAAATCTGCTGAAATCCGCAGATCTGTAACGCCAGCAAAATAGCCAGCTTATATGAAGTTTTTGCCAGCCTGCAAAGCAGTAACACGACACAATGACCTCCGAAATTCGTGGTGCGATGCGTGGTTTGAAACCCCACGGCCGACAGGGCGAATCTAGAGTACAGTAACTATTAAATAGGCTCCTCCTGCCAACCCTCAAGCCAGTGTCAGCAAGGTTGCACATGACACCTGGTACGTGAAGTGTTAAGTGTTCGTTGTGTTTTGTACTGTGCTTAAACTCAAGAATTTAAAACAGAGGCTGGCAGTAGAAGTTGATCGCTGTTGAGCAGTTATATATTAACAAAACAGTAGATTTCGTGGAAAGCATCAAATGTACAGAAATTTGAAACAGTACCAAATTTAGATATTATTTTCCCTGGAGATGTCATAAATCACTAAATTTCCAAGCGTTATCAATGAATCACTAAAATTTGAAGAAATTCATTGGACATTTTGATAAATCAGTAGTCGTGGCAAATCTAATTGCGAGCCGCTTGCGGGATGTCCCTTGCACATCTGCATTTCGTAGGATCTCCCGGCCACTGGGCGATTCCCGCCAAAACAAGTTTCAACTTCCACCGTTTTATGCATCATCCCGAGTTCCGTAGGGCCGTCTAACAATCTCTGAAAACACAAAAGCGTCGTTGCTATATTTAAATTAAGTTTGCGGGCACGGGTCCGGGAAAAGAATTACAATTGATCGGTCTCTAAGGTTGATTATGAGCGATTGGTAAACAGATCTGATAATTGTAACGCTAACTGAGATTGACGCATTTTCCAGCCCCTTTTAATGCAATGGTAATCCGTCATGCACATACATACATACATACATACATACATACATACATACATACATACATACATACACACACACACATACACACACACACATACATACATACATACATACATACATACATACATACATACATACATACATACATACATACATACATACATATATACATACATACATACATACATACATACATACATACATACAGTGCCACGTGTTTTAATAAAAGGTACTGGCGACGTTTATTAAGAGCACCTCGCTCCATAAAAACTCTGGTGGGACCTGGTTCTTGACAGCGGTGGGAAGCGGGCGCACACTTCTTTCTTCTTGCCCTCACCTGGCTATTTTCTTACACATCTCTCATACTACAGCTGGCATTTTCACCCGTCCTCGGAAAAATATCGCCTCCATGCTCAAGAAGCGGTGTAAAAAATACATGCTCCATAGAAATGCTAGCGCATAGGTTACAGTGAAAGTTACAGCAATGCCAAAGTACAAGAAAGGTGAAACGCCAGGCGCACACTCTGAATAATCAGAGTGGCAACCACATTAGCGCAAATATGAGCATAAAGAATAAAAATGAATAAATGAAAAATAAATGACGAATGCGCAATATACGGTTTCAAGTATGTCAGAGCTCGGTTGTCGTCTGCGCCGTGTTTGGGCCGCACCGCAAAGAACCACATCATAGATGACGTCACTAATGCGGCTTAACACTTTATATGGGCCGAAATAACGGCTCAACAGCCTTCCCCACGGCCACGGAGGCGAACAGGGGTCCATACCTAAACTTAGTCCCCGGGATTATAGGACACTTGTCCGGGGCGTCGTACATCCCCGTTCTGCTGCTAACCTATACGTATGCGTGCAAGCTGTCAAGCTTCCTCTGCAACTTGTTCGGCGTCAGTCGCTTGTTGGCCTCTTGACAGGGAAACATTGCGTTGTCTAGCATAGACTGAATGTCGCGGCCATAGATTAGGTGAAATGGTGTAAAGCGCGTTGCGTCTTGTACGGCGGTATTATACGCAAAGGTCACGTAAGGCAAGATCCGATCCCATCTTTTCTGTCAGGTCGACCGACATAAAATTTTCTTTTGTGTCGGTCGACGTATGTTGAAATTATGTCTGCGACGGTCTTGTTTACTTGCTTCGTAAGCCCGTTGGTCTGTACACGGTAAACTCTCGCTTTTCAATGCCTGGTGTTGCTCAATCAAAAAATTTCACCAGTGAGCTGTGCTTTGAGCACCTCGCCTCTGTATGCGGTTACGGTGGAGGGGATACCATGACGCAATGCGATGTGGCGCATGAAGAGCTGCGCTATACCTCAGATGTCATGAATCGTGCATTCTAAACAGGGTAAGTTATAGCAGTACAGCATATTTTTACAATTCTTTATGGGTATAAATTGAAGTTACATTATTTACGAGTGTGCCGTTTACATGGCAACTCTAATAGAAATGCGCATCTTCAGGACTTTGTACACGTATAAGCTGAAGTTGTATTCTTTAGGAGTGTGTCGTTTTTGCAATAAATTATAGTAGAAGTGCGAATTTCCACTATTTCGTATACGTATAAACTGAAGTTACATTCCTAAGCGTTGTAAACGAGATTAAATGAGGTTAACCGAGAGGCCCGGTTTTTATTAGTCATATCATAAGAAGTCAACAAACACTTGACACCGATGACAACATAGGCGAAATGACTTGTGCTTAATAAATGAAAAAAGAAATGATAAATTAATGGAAATGAAAGTGGACGAAAAAACAGCTTGCCGCAGGTGGGGAACGATCCCACAACCTGCGCATTTGGTGTGCGATGCTCTACCAATTGAGCTACCGCGGCGCTGTTTCCCCATCCACTTTCTTCGGCATTTATGTTTCCCAGTAGGACCCTGGGAGTGTTAGCCAGCGCCACCACTCACGGACTTTGGCGGCGGACGTGGAACATCCTTAGTTGGCTTCTTATGATACGACTAATAAAAATCGGGCCCCTCGGTTAACCCCCTTTCGTCTCGTTTATTAGATAACGAAGCTCTCGAATCCGGCAGCATTGATGCCTTCAGGTAGCATGTGTGGGTTTATTGACCGGTTGCCTTCACCCAAAAAGATCACGTTCTTGTGACGCCTGCGGCAGAAAGGATGTTCCACGTCCGCCGCCAAGGTCTGTAAGTGGTGGCGGTGGCTAACACTCCCAGGGTTCTACTGGGAAACATAAATACCCAAGAAAGTGGTTGGGGAAACTGCGCCGTAGTAGCTCAATTGGTAGAGCATCGCACTCGAAATGCGAAGGTTGTGGGATCGTTCCCCACCTGGGGCAAGTTGTTTTTTAATCCACTTTCATTGCCATTAATTCATCATTTCTTAATTCATTTATTAAGCACAAGTCATTTCCCCTATGATGCCCTCGGTGTCAGTGTTTGTTGGCTACTTATATGATTCTTAAGCATTATTCTGTTTATGTGACGACTTATAATTGAAGTGCGCATTTTAACAACTTTGTATACATATAAATTGAAGTTACATTCTTAAACAATGTGCCGTTTATACAGTAATCTGTAATAGAAGTGCGCGTTTTCACTACTTTGTATACGGGTAAACCGGAGTTACAATTTTTCTTTAAAGTGTGTCGTTTATGCAGTAAATTATAATAGAAGTCCACATATTCACTACTTTGTGTATGTTTCAACAGAAGTTACAATTTCTTAAAGTGTGCTATTTATGCAGTAACTTAAAATAGAAGTGCGCATTTTCACTATTTTGTATACCAGTCAATAGAAGTTACATTCTTTGGAGTGTCCCATTAATTCACTAATTTAAAATACAAGTGCACATTTTCATATATTTGTACATGCCTGGTGTCCACGCTAATTTTAGTTAGAGTTCAAAAATATGCTGATGCACTTTAAGACGACGCGATCAAATGCATGTTGGTGGCTATTGTATGCAGTACGTCAGACTATTTTTTGTTTTATGCTAACTCCATATTTATAGTCAATACCAACTAACCAACTTCGGAACCTTCTACCGAAGTTCTACCTTTACTTCGCCGGGTATCCTTTTGCCTTGACCTACAATATAACCTAAGTACTTTACCTCGGCGCGAGCTAACTAGCATTTCGTATGTTTCACAGTGAGACCTGCATCTCTCAAGCGCTGAAAAACGTCACGGAGGTTATAGATATGCGCCTCCCAGGTGATAGAAAATACAGCTATCACTGTAAAACATTTCCGTCATTATACGGAGGATTTCCGTCACTATACGGAGAATTGCAGGTAAAAATATGGAAAGTATGTCATATTTCAAAAATACGGCAAAAGCTCCCGTTAATATACGGAAAGTGCTCTCCGTTTTAAGCTTTATGGTCATTTCACTGTAATCATACAGCGGCTATACACTGTTTTGCACGAAACAGACAGAATCCCGTATTTTTGTTACGCGAACAGCCGTATTATTGCTAGAAAATTTAAGCGGTCTGAATGAGCGCTCGTACTCACAAAGTTTCAGCTAACAATACTTTATTGAACACGCAAACTGTACGCATTATGAAGATACGTACAAAATGTGAGAGCTAGCCTTGTACCAAAAGCTGCAATAACAGATCGTATAAATACATATACGCATCTTCTATCCTGGTCGTAGTTTTCCGCGCATACGGGCTGTGTCAAGCTGATGATATGCGCAAATATATGCGTGTTCTTCTAATGTTGTCAAATTAAGCGCTTTATAGTTAATAATACAGCATATGTGTTTAAGTGAACTAAGAGCCGGGGGCATACGTGCATATGTAAACAAACTTGCGGCACTCAGGTACTGGTGCACTGGGAATGACATTGGTGCTCTATGCCAAAAATTGTGCCCACTGTAAATCAGTACCGAAACGCAGGGAGTGGTATAATCACCGTAACTGCGTTTACATTTAGGAACAAAAGGTATCGAAGGGAGCTGGCGGCCTATAAATCCAAGTACAACGGTCGGATGAAATTTTCGAATGCGGGAAGCAATTGACCCAAGTGTGAAAGAGCTTTGCTGAACTGCAATGTAGTTGGTTTAACTCATTCCCATAATATTTCCAAAATACCTCGTCTCTGTTAATAACAGCCCATTCATCGAGACAAAACCATTACGCATAATCTTCACTGTTCATGCGTTAATTCTTGCGGTAAGATGTAATCGCAAACATTTGGCGCTTCATCTTCAAACAAGACCGGTAAGCGCGCTCGTTCTTGTACGGCAGAATAAAGAACGCGAACATGGACCGACATGTGTGCAAACTACTGGAAGGTGACTGAAGATGAAGGACCTAGTACAATCTAGTACCGTGTTAGTACTGTGTGTACTGTCGAAAAGAAGAAAAAAAAGGACGGGAAGAAAGAACGCCCAGTGCCAAGATGTAACAATTCAAGCTTTATTTCTTTTTGACCCAGAATGAAACACCATTAGTTCCATGTGCTTTATCCATGGGTAAATGTTATGACGCAACTCATTATTTATCCGTTCATTATATGCACCAACCAGCCCAAATTAGCACTATACTAGAGCTTATTGACGCATCGCAGTGCACTGCTTTGCACTTCATTGCAGCACAGGGGTTTGTTATCCCCAGTAGCGAACGGTTTGGTTGACCTCCCTGCCTTTCTGCTTCTTGCATTCTCTCTCCCTTTGTATAAAACGCACTAACTTGTGGGAGGGAAAGCGTTCTCCTCTTTTAGAATTCAATTATTTGTCAGGCAATTATTTTGCTGTTCCAGTAACTATACCACAAATGCGAAAACGAAACCGATTCTGTTCGGTTCTCCGCGTTCACAGAGTGCGGCACCAGGGGGCAGCGCGCGCTTCGCTTCCGTATCACAAAACATGGCGAACACAAAACACAAGTATCACAAAACATGGCGAACATGAGCGATCCATACCAACAGGCACAGGTTCCCATTTGGCTCAACATTGTAAAATATGGAAGTGCAAAGCCATGTGATACTACGATATTGAAAAAGTGCTGTGATGCCACCGCCCGAGACTATCGGAAGCTTTCTTCATACAGTCAGTGGGGTCACAGTGCATTAGTGTGCCTTCTTTAACCTTGTACAGTGCTCAGTATGATTTTTTGGATTCTGTCGCATGAGTGCGCTCTTCTGATTGGATGTTGGTGGTTCCTGCACATGGTGCTCACTGCGCGTGTTCTTCTAGATTCTGCTGTCTATAAAGGAGCGACGCAATAAAGTGATGTCATTTGAGAGTAGCGCCTTGTGCTGTCTTTCTTGTGTCCGTTGTTTTGCGCTAAACAAAGCATTTATGGATTCGCACCAACTAGCCCGCCAACGCATTGTGCTGAACACAAGGAAATGCAGCTTTGCCTTGTTTGACTGTGTTGCGGGCACTTCTGAAATACTGTCTGTCCAATAACCTTGGTGGCATGGAAGTGCCGTCCACTTCTATGCGTTGCTTTCTGTTTCATTGTAGCATCACATCACATTATTATCATAATGTGTATGTTCTTTTTCGTATTTCTATCTTTGTGTTATATTTACTGTCGCATTATTTATGTGCAAATGTCCAGTGCTCCAAGTTCCATTTTATCGCAAACTACTGGTACCTAACAGTTCTGTACAGCAGAAAAGCAAAGCCGAACTGCTGAACAGTACCAAGCAGCAGCCTTAGTGCAGTCTCAAGTAGTCAGATTTTATTGGTCATGCAGAGGCGCACAGCGTACCTCTTTATTACTTGCTGAACAATTAAGCTGTGTGAAAACTGAATATTTATGTAGTTTCAACCACATGCTATTGGTCATTGCTCCTGCACTCAGTAAATATGGAAGATTATGACGGCATTTCTTTTTCTAACTCTTTTTCCTTATTGCAGTGGGATTACTGCATATGTAAGTAGGAAACGGATCACAGAGGCAATCAAAAGCCGACAATGTGTAAACTTGCAACATTGATTGTATAGTCTGACGACTCAGAATAAGTAGAAATACACCATCAACGATTGACAATTACCTTTTACTTGACACAGGGCTAGAGCATACAGTACGCATACTGTATGCTCATACGGTGTCACATAAATTTAAATTTTAGTGTAGCTTTCCAGTGTATGCTTCTACTGTTGCATTATGTCAGAGGGATGGTAACGTTTCACATGTCTAGCAACTAGACTGTCTATATACAGTAGTAAAATTGTGCGAACTGCATTTTTTAATGATTTGATAGAATATGTAGAAAAATAAATCCATACAATCAGCGCACAGTGATGTGACTTTCTCTGCACATGTTGCAGGTTAAAAAAGTATGGTAGAAGCTGTTGTCAAGGTTCCGACCAGAAAGGAAAGCCAGTATAAAAGGGTCCACACCACTGATCTCTACTACAGGGGATGGACAGCTCACCGAGCGCCCTCGACTGAAGCCAACCTTGTCCCGGAAGTTGGTGCTTCACAACTTTGCAGCAGCACTTCGTCTGCATGGGTGTGTGGCATTTCTTTCCCTAAAATGCCTGCCTGATGTGTCATAAACTACCCAAGCAGGCCAGAGCAGTGTTTTGAGGTGTCCAGAATTTTTCCATTGCAGTGTCCACAGTGTCGCTAATATAAGTGGCATGCAATGGAAACACTGGTAAATGTGAAAAAAATTGATGTAAGAGGACACTATCGTATACGGGTTCAGATTGTCATAAAAACGCTTACCAGACATGTAGAGACACCTCCTAAAATGTGAAAAACCACAAAGAAAATTTTTTACGGCAGCAATATTATCTGATCGCACACAGTAGTTAGTCCACCATACGCCCTGCTTCCAGGACAAGCGACTGCACGACACCGCATTTCCACTGGCTTCACCTGCATGCTGTGCGGCGTGCTGCATCCCGCAAAACATATTAGAAATCAGTGGTGCACAGTGTTTTCTCTCCCCTTTCTCGACGCCAACTGAACACATGGTAAACTGTTTCCAAAGCAGAAAACAGAGGGAAAGGACTCTGAACACATTGCATTTTAAAGTGGCTGGTACTGGGTAACGCAAGTACTGTGGCATAGTAGATTTGCACCAGGCAACCTTGGAGCCCAAAAAGACTGCTGGTTACTTGCAAATGGCCAACATATTGTCAGTATGTTGAAGTTCTTTTTTTTATTCTCATCGCTTACTTAGCTAGAGTAGGCAGCTTTCACAACTGGAGAAGAAGCCTTGGAAGCATGAAACACTTCACTAAACCAGCTTCAATATATCATGTGTCTGCATCACATAATTTCATGGCTGCATGAGTGAACCCTCTGGTTAACATGTAAGAGTGTTCGTGATGTTTGCCATGCATTATCCACTTTATCTACAGGTCAACCCTATCTTGAGACTTAAGCTGATGTTGCGTTTAGAGAAATTATGGCCGAGAGCCAGCTTTTCGCAATGCAGACTGAACTCGACAGATTAAACGCCAGAACAAATCGTTGAGGATTTCAGATCAAGAATCCTCAAAGGCCAGTTCATTTAGTGGTGTTAATATTCTACTCAAAGTTTTTGATTGTTACGTTCATATGGTGCCCAAGCATTGTGGTAACAATTTCACGTGGAGAACATAGCAAGGGTGTACTCGACGTAAGCTGGTGGCTTTTTTCTGCATTTTCAGAAACTGGTTTCTTGTTCAGTTGACATTTTCAAATTTTGCATTGTTTATTAGGTGTTGTGTCCTGTTTTCTTTTCCTGCAGCTTCTTAGCTAAACATCTGAATAGTGAACATAGCTTGACCTTTTTCTTGATTTTCTAGATTACATGCTCTTGATGCAAAACAATTTTACTTCAAAACTGCTTGTACCTTACTGAAAGAATCATTTGAAGCAGCAACAGCCACCAATAACACGAAATAGATGATTATGAAAATTGTAATATTGTTTTTTGATCTACAGGGTGTCCTAACTATCGTGCACCAAGATTTAGAAATATGTAAATACGATGTAACTAGACATAACGAACGTAATGTTGTTTGCCGTCGCTTGGAGATACTCGGATTATTTTTTGAATTCTGCCTAATTACATAATAATTCTTAATTAGTTAATAAACATCTCGAATAATTAAATGAGACATGTCAATGAAAACTTGTAGACCAATATGAAAGCCTCCCGATATACTTTTCTGTTACTGATTGCGTGCTACATAAAAGTGTTTTTACAAGAAAGAAGACTGCGAATACACGTAAAGTGGCTTGAGTGGCCAGTCACGTGGCAATTTCGTGGTGCAAAGCCACGAATACAACTTAAATTGGTTCTTTTAAGAAAAAGGCTTAGCTCAGAAAATTATCCTTCTTTATGCAGCCTGTGGAGACAAGGTTTTTTTAGACATGGCGATGGCCCTCAAGGAAGATGTCGAGGCCTCCAGTGACCGTGAAAAGGTCCCCTGGGGCACAAGTCTAATTTGGCACCCCCACCTTTCTCCTGCAGCTTTTCTGTCTACTTAGCTAACTAAGTGGGTCCAAGATGGCAAAGGGAAAAGAATCAACAGCTTCAAACATAGAACTTGCTCAAGCTCAATGCATTTTCAGTGTGAAGTATTTCCCTTATCTTTTATCAAAAAACGAGTAATAAGTATATGATATGGTCTTCATACGGACACCTCTCTCCCGCAGAGAATTAGCAGTAAAAAAGCAGCTTATGAAGGCTTGAATATTGGCCAGGATGATGTGGCATAGATATGACAATCATTATGTATGTTTCTGGTGAAGGTAGTGATAGTAGAGGGAATGATTAAAGAGTTTATATATAGATTAAATGACATTTCGTTCCAATGCCAGAATTTTCAATCATCCCAAATAAGTCTTGTGTTTGATAGTCTACTCACATTGAGTGACAGTGCTTCTTGATGCTTGCTTCTTGCTGATATGATTCTTATACTGCATAATCCACCTGTTTAAATTCCCTCTTTCTCCCGTACAAGCAAATTTACATTCATCATAAGAAACCTTGTAGATGAGTTCCAGAAACTTGCTGATTAGATAAGAGGGCGGCGTCCACCGCAGGCTTAGATATGCATTCAGGAGCCTCGTATCTTGCAAATGTTAGAAATACTCCTGCTAAGCAGGTTCTTGGTGTCATATCCAAGGTTATATGCGAATACGAATTTGCCTAAATTGGGAGAACAGTCAATCTAACACATATCAAGCGATATCGCTAACAATGTACACACATTCCAACTGAACTAAATACAAATAAATATAGCACCGAATGCAAGAATCATTGGCTGATGCGATTCTTTCAGTGGAATACAATCTATCCTGCGTTGTAAATCTGGAATCCTTTATAATTCAGACTACTAAATACCTCATGAGGGTTGCGACGTGAAATATACATGTTGTATTTATTCCTCTTTTTTTTTACTTTAAGACCCGATAATGCTTAAACAACAGTGAAAGAACTGAGATCACAGTACTTAACACTTTATATTGCTCCAGAAAATAGTGCTCTGCCGATCGCAGCATCCGACACTAACAATTTTTGACAGCAAATGTGAGACAGAAGGCACATAACGCTTAGGGTGATGTGCCTTAGGGTGAGCTAAATACGCGCAGTTGCGAACTCTGGGAGATGCCACGGGCAAGGACTAATTACGCATACCAAATGTTGCGCTTTACATTACCATCTTGTCTAAATAAAATCAACACTGTGTAAGTTTCATTATTGTGCTTTTTTTTCCTTGTCTTTCCTTTGTTTCCGCAAAAATGGAAGAAATTGCTTTTGTAAGAGTGTATTTGCCGACGTGTGCATTGCAGTATGTTTTGTGTGACACATTTGTTGATTTCATATATGTATAATGTGCATTAGTAATTAGCGTTAATTATTTCGGTTTTAATTGTACGTGAGTGCTATATGTACTGCATATACATTCTGTTTCACTTGAATTCATTTTACACATGTATGTATGTATATATTATACATATGCATTATGCCTGACACTCGTGTTATTGGGACTTAGGTAATTCTAGCTTAATATGTAATACCTAACCCTATGCTCTGTCACTGCTTGTTAAAAGGGGCTGCGGACCTTGTCAAGCCATAAAAGGCTTTTTGTTCGCGGTCCTCAACATTGTGGTGTTGAAAATAAAGTGAATTGAATTGAATTGAATTGAATAGTTTGGGAACGAAGCCCATAATGCACATGTTATGTCCCTACGTGTCATTACCTTTAAACAACAAAAAGGTAGGGGGTTTGCGTTTTGCAGAACTGCGTGGAAGTTTTTATTGTGTGCAGTTAAAATTAGAAACCTTCACAGCTGATACTAAATTCATTCTCCACAGCTTTAGGCTTACAAATGCACTACTTTGCACAGAACACACTCTACCTCGTCACGGCCCAGGTGGTGATTCAGATTCTTCAAAGGTGTTTCACTTACTTGCAGAATATTGCATTCCAATTGTGTCATAAGAGCTAAATCCATTAGGGAGCTTTAACTTGCCCTGAATGTGTTACAGACTGGTAAACTGGCAGCAGCTTGCAGTGCTTGTGGAAAAACAATTGTGACTGCCATATTATGTGTAAATGCTAGTGCACAGGCATCGGCAACAGCAATGGTTAAGGTACACTTGTTTCTTCTACTCTGGTGTATGCATCCTCTATTAGAAAATAGTTTTTTCCTCTTCCTCTTCTAGCACATTGGAAAGTTAAATGGGGGTGTAATTTGTAGGGGATACTCTTGCATAAACTTCATAAGCATTTCTCCTTGTGTGTGCCACAGATCATTGTTGCTACGACTGTAAAAGGAGGGTGCCTGTTTACAGCACCTGTAGAGAACAATCTGTGAATCTTTAAGGAACAGTGAGGATAATGAATAATCGAACAATTTTTAGTAATTTTCAACAAATTTAGCACTCTTTCCCTTCCACTGTGGTGTTTTTCAACTTCTAATGTTGGCACAAGGTTTGACTGCAGGATGTCATTTTGTGTGAAAGAGTGCACTTGTGCGCATAACAGCTCATCGGCAACTTTCTGCTGCACAGAATGTCATGAGCTTTCGTATGCATGGTCACTATCTCACAAACCGGCTGCTCCTTTGTTAGTTGGAATGTATCATTAATGTAAAGCACATTTGATGTTCTAACAAAAAGAATTGTGCCCTCTTATTCCCTAATTCTCACTTGATGCCTAGGGTTATAATTGCATGGTTGACACCATGAGAGTCAGTGTGGTGTATAATTGTGTGTATGGTGGGGTTGGGGGTGTACAATAACTTCAGCAACTTTTCCAGGTGACTAGAATCAGTATTGTGGAATGCTGCTTTTTTTTCACTCACTGTTACTAAGTTTCACTTTGGTTGTGGCAACAAGTATAATGTAGTTCGCTAGCGCTCCTGCCAACATATACAATGTGCAGGCACCTGTGCTGAAAAAAAAGACCAGCTAATGGTTTGCCAGGAGCTAAGCTCCATTTAGACAATTAGATTTTGAGCTTACACCAGTGGAAAAAACTGGTGAATGAAAGCCCACCCAGGAGAACTGCCCATAATATTTTATTTCATTATAATAATGCTGAAGCTATGAACAGCATTTGAACTGACTTGTTTAAAGAATGACCCATTTCCTTGTTCAAGTAAGACAAAGCTTACACAGGAGGACAGAAACTTGAAGCCGTCACCAGCAGCATGAATATAAACAGTGCTCGACGTTTCGCCATCTTGTACCTGGTTATCATATTGTTCATCCCAATTTTTTCCACAGGCTGTTCTTTACTGTTTTATGGTTGTACCCAGTTTAATTTTAATGTCCCTATTTTTTAATGTTTGGTATATATCTTTTCTTCATCGGCTTTCAACAAAATATGTATTCATAATGTGCCTTCATTTACCATTTACACTGATCTTAACCAGATTCATCTTGATACAAAATTTATTTTCCTTAATTCTTCGTTGCCTTTTTCCAAACGTGTAAACTGTTTATCTTAATACCTATTTTGACTTCTGGGAAGATTAGGTCTATTGGATTAATGACTGCTTACATGTGTACATCGTTTTCTGTTTTGGTCACCCCTTCTCCTTGCAAGAACTGACAGCAGTGCTCATACCCACTCCATCACAATCACCACTGCTAAGCACATCCTTCCTGCCTTTATTTTAACACTTTGGCTTCTCTTGACCTATTATATGCACCAGCTTCTCCCCAATGAGGCTAGAGGCCAGTGAGTTATGCACAAAAAAAAATCACAGCCAAGGGAAACATTTGCTACCTTGATGACAAGCACCTATGTTGAAATGTTGGCTACAGCAACATCCCTTGTTCCGACAATGTTAGTCTACGTACATGTTTTTCTAACACGGAGGTTACTGCTTTGTTGTGTTCTGTGATCATACTTTTCTGCCACTTTGTTTAGGATGAAAATTCACGAATACTATCTGTTTCTCCTAACAGTAGCAAGTTTATTAAAATTACGGGGTTTTACGGGCCAAAACCACTTTCTGATTATGAGGCACGCCGTAGTGGTGGACTCCGGAAATTTTGACCACCTGGGGTCCTTTAACGTTCACCTAAATATAAGTGCACGGGTGTTTTCGCATTTCGCCCCCATCGAAATGCTGCCGCCGTGGCCGGGATTCGATCCCGCGACCTCGTGCTCAGCAGCCCAACACCATAGCCACTGAGAAACCACGGCGGGTCAAGTTTATCCTTGCAAGGTGTTTGGGCTCAAGAACAACTTTCACCAGGAAAAAAGTGCAAGACGAGTGATTGAAGAAAATAAAGTTGCTTCGGTGATCTAAGAACTTGAGGACTGAAATTTTGCACCTTTTTGTATATATTCTATGCAATGCATTCGTATCACAAAGTGGAAAGTGTTTTATCTCTGCAGCCATGCCAGTGTGTTGGCAAGACAATTTTCTCAATGGTGACCTGCTGCTTCGGCTATGAGCTGCCTTCATGACATTTGCATTAAAGGAGATGTACTATCGTGGCAAAAGTACCCTGGAAGTGCGAGCATCGACCAAAGTGCATCTCTGTTCAAGACCGCTGAAAACAGTGGGTCACGCATGGACATTCCGAAGGCAGATGTTCGCGCGGCTGATCCCAGCAAATAGCGCACCAATAAAATTCGGTCGACTCTCGCGCGTCCTGGGCAATTTTGTCCCCGATGGTACATTCTCCAAACAATAGATATGCTCTGCAAGACGAAATACGGGAAGCACCTGTACTTTAACGGATATAGTACAGATTCAGCATACGGAGTCTTTCGTTTTTGAATACGGTAAGCACCTGTATTTTAACGGTTATAGTACAGATTCAGCATACAGTGTGTTCCGTTTTCTGAATACGAGAAGCGCCTGTACTTTAACGGTTATAGTACAGATTCAGAATACAGTCTTCCGTTTTCTAGATACAGAAGCACTCGTACCTTGTATTATGGTCTCTCTGTTACAGTTGTCGGTTCTACGGAAATAACCGTTAGTTATTTACAGAAGAGTGTTCGGTCACAAATTACCAGCAGATGTTCCGTAAAGTAAGGCAAATTTTTTTTTTAGTGTACATCGTCTAAATAAGGATGGGCATACTCTTTCTTTTATTGCGATAAAGATTTGCCCTTAAGGCATAATTCTTGATGTGTGCTGTGAGGCCTGTGTTGTGTATGAATTGAAGCAGTGCTTTGTGGAATCTGTTGTCATGTATCCAGCGGTCATAGCTGGTTGTCACACTGTAGCGGAGGCCAGCTTGCAGCAGGAGACGCGAGCGTTCCGATTTTAAACCAGTACATGTTCATATTAGGTGGTATGCATCTGCTTCCATCACAGGAACGGAGCAGTATGGACATATAGCACCCAGTGGTAAATGCGACCAGTTCCACCTTTAGATAACAGCCGGTGTAAGGGCCACCCCGGCCCGAAGCCTGCTAAGCACAACTTCCTCCGCCCTAGTAAGGTGAAGGGGGAGGGAGCAGACACACGGTGGGATAAGAGCGCGTGTGTCCTGCCGGAGAAAATTTTTACGGGCTCGGAGCGAGTTAAGAGGTGGGAGGGGAATAGGCGGAAGATCAGGAATAGGAGGGCAGTGTGCCTGCTGGTCAGCAGCAATGTTGTGAGGGTTTGCTGAATGGCCTTGAATTCAGTGCGCCTTGACGCAAGTAGCTGTTTTACTATTCATAGTGTGTATTGTCTCGCAGATTTCCATCGCCTTATCAACCTTCTTGAGCTCCTGAATAGCCGCTAAAGAATCAGTGAACATATCTAGTTGCTTGATGTAGGCAGCTTAGATGTCGCATTTTGCACAGCGTCGTGGATGGCTTGAAGTTCCATTACTAGAGCGCTGGCTTCCGTAGATAGCGCTGGTGGCCGCTGATGAAATTATGCGTAGTACTCAGCAATGATGCCCTTCCGCCGTCTGGGAGAATGGCAGCATCCGTATAGACTTTGCAGGTTTTAGCGCATGATGCATCGACGATATTGTGTTCGTCAATAATACCTGTTGTATCGCTGCGTCGTAACTTCGTTGGCTTATGAGTTGTGATGCTCGTGAATTCCCAGGGAGGCATTGGAAAGGCTGATTGTAAATCCGAGAGCCACGTTGAAAATGAGCATGCAACGCAGAGACAGCCGGAATAAGTTGCTTTTTATTTCACGTGCTTTTTCACATTGCAAAATTAGCGCTGTAATTGTGTTGAGCTGGGCACGTTCCTGTAAGGTTGGTATCGGAGTGATGCGAGGCAGTGCTGTGATTGTGCGCATAGCATCGTGACTAATCGTCTCCAACTGTGCCAGCTGTGCCAAAGTCAGCCGTTGAAATTGTGCCTGATATAAAATTCGTGGCTGCAAGACTGCATGCACCAACCGTCGAGCTCCAGCTGCTTTTGCTGCAATGTGACGAATAAGATGAAGTGTTTTTGTCGAACTCTGTCTGGTTTTACGGAGCCAGTGTGCACCACTGCCGGAGTGGTCAATATCGAGACCCAGTATGCGGACCTCAGAAGCCTCAGGGATTGTCACTGCGCCGATTCTAAATGTAGAGGGGTGCTGCGTGATTCTTGTGCGTCCTTTCTTGTTGGCCACCACAACGTAGCTTGATTTTTGGGCGGAAATGTTCAACCCTGCTTTCAGAGCGTAGTTGTTCAGAACATCAAGGGCTTCTTGAAGCTGTTGAGTTTGTCTAGATATATCTTCATGCACGGACCACAAAGTGACGTCATCCGCAAAGATTAAGAACCTCACGTCTGGAATACGATGTAGTTGCCAGGCTAGAGGTATTAGAGCAACGTTGAAGAGATGAGGAGCCAAAACCGAACCTTGTGGGACTCCTCTGTTCGATGTTCACTGAAGTATCTTTCTTGCCTTCCATCTACTCTAATCGCAAATGTGCGATTCTGAAGGAATGAGTAGATGAATCTTATCACCCGCGGGGGAAGTCCCAGGTCGATGAGGTTGGCTATAATGATTGCATGGTCTATATTGTCACAAGCTTTCGTTATGTCTGTTGCTACTACCGTGCGCACAGCGTGACTGTGTGGTGAAACCTGTAAAACAACGTCTGATAAGATAGAAAGTCCGTCTGCAGTTCCCAAGTAAGAACGGAAACCTATTTGAGCATAAAGATATTTATCGTGGCGTTCAAGCCACCAGGAAACACGTGTGGCCAGCATCTTTTCAGCGAGCTTGCAGACAGTTGATGTTAGTGAAATTGGGCGTAAAGACTGCAGGCTATTTGGAGACTTTCCTGGTTTCGGAATCGCGACAACAATTGAATGCTTCCAATCAGGTGGAACGTTTCCAGTCTCGCATACTTTATTAATAGCCTGAAGAAGCGCGTCGAGAGCTCCTCCTTCCATGTTCTTGAAAACCTCATAAGGATTACCATCGGGACCAGGTGTTGTTCGTTCCTTCGAAGTTTCAATCGCCGCTATTAGTTCGGCCATGCTGAAAGGGCTGGATATTTCGGATTTGGAAGTTGTGTCAGACTCATCAATTTCGGGGCACTTTATAGGTGACGCTTGATCGTATTTCGGGAAAAACGCTCTAGCAGCGTGTTCTGCAAATTGATGTGGCGAACTCTGCATCGCTAACCTAACGCTCGCTGCAGGGTCAGGTTGCTTATGACCGCGTTCCATTGACCGGAACGTACGCCAAAGTGCTCTGTTTCCAATGCCCGATCCAAGATTCTCGCACCACTCATACCATCGTCGTCGAGAAAGTTGCTTTTCGTGCCGACGTGCCTTCGCCGCTATATGGTTAGCACGTGCACGGCTACCTGGTGCATCGGGATTCATCGACGCATACACTTCTACCTGACGTCGCTTTCCCCAAAGTTGCAAAAGGGCGAGGTCCGGTTGAGGTTGTTCCTCGTCAACTGTGGTTACAGTGGTGTTCCTCCGTAGCAGTTCTTGCAAAGCGGGAATAATTTCTGAGGGCTCTGAGGGTACTTTATCAGTCGATGATTCCCGAAACTTATCCCAATGCGTGACTGTTACTCGTCGTCGAATTTTCTTTATGCACGTTCTGTGCAAACCAATCATTATTGGCATATGATCACTGCCCCATGTATCTGGTTCCACCCGCCACTGCGGCATTCCAGGACCCAACCACCACGTGAGGTCTGGAGCGTTTGTTCTAGATACTGCGGGTACAGCACAGGTAGCCACAGCGTGATGGTTCAACAGTGTAAAAGTGGCTTCGCTCATGATGTTTTTAACTTGGTATCCTCTTCGAGTGTTGTACTTGTACCCCCATTCTGTATGTGGGGCATTGAACTCTCCACCCACGAGAATAGGAATTCCCGGGTACGTAGACCGGAGATGGGCTATCCACCCCAAGTTCAAACGTGTGCCCTGTGGTCTGGCATAGAATGACACTAGAATGACAGGAGTCTTCTCTGGTCGTGTCAGGACCCCGACAACTTCTTGATTACCACTATACCATGGCTCCAGATCAATGCGATGATATATAAACTGCAGCTTTTCCGGGAGCTGAAGCCATTGTAGTAGCACGTCTATCTCTAATAGATGGGTTATGATACCCATTAAAATTGGACAGGGAGCATAGCTTATTATGCTCTTGAATAAGCAGTGCCCATACATGTAGCTTATTGTATTGAAGCTTGGTTTTAATTTCTCCTAACTTGGAGCTTAGGCCCCGACAATTCCACTGTAGAATTCCATCCTGTGACAGCCGTTGCAGAGAATTAACCATGATGCCGGTAATTCTGAATGAGCAACGTTAGTTGAGCAAGTTGATCTAAAACTGCTGTCCAAACAGCTTGGTTGACCTGTTGTGCCGGACGGGATCCAGGCGTAACGGTGGCATTCGCAGTGGTTGATGCGTCACGTGTTGGTCCTGTTTTCTGGCGACGTAAAATTACCAATTCTTTATGTTTGCGCAGTCGCTCAATCTCTCTGGCCAATGCGTCTATCCGAGCGTCAATATCATCATGGTCATCATCCTACTGATACAGAGGTTCCGGTAATTTCTGTTTCTTTGTCTGTGACTGCTTGCCACGTTTAAGAACAGAAGAATACAGTTGTGTTTCTGGGGCTTTTTGTTCTTCTTTCAAGAGCATCTCTGGCTCTTCTGCAAGAACCTCATAACGATTGTGTGTTGTTACTATAGTCGTTTTTGGTATAGCCTTTCGTATCCGTACTGTGGCCTTCTGTTTAGTCGCCCTTCAACACCATATTCATTAACCTTGAAAAACAGAAAGGAGCATTTTTGAGTCCGAAACTCAACACAAGGGGTCTAAGAGTGCCCATCGGAGTCACGAAGCCAAAACACAGGCTGGCTCGCTCCTTCATTGGCACTTGTCAGTGGCCCCTAACTAAGCCCAGAGTGGATACATACCGCGCGGCACTCACGTTCTCAGTATTTGGAATGGGATATACCTGATCTTTGGTTATCACATTCAGCTTCCTATAATCAATGCAACGTTGTGGGTCTTTACCCAGGACCTTACAAGAATGAGCGGAGAAGCACAGAAGCTCTCGCAAGGTTCGATTATTTTAAGTTCTAGCATCCGCTCAACTTCTCTTTTTAATATTTCCTGCTGTCTCTGTGCCATCCTGTAAGCTCGTGATTTCCCTGGAGTCTCGGATGTGAATGCTATGTCATGAGTCATCAGCTCCGTCTTTCCTGGATTTTGAGAAAACAAATCCATGTTCTCTTCTACCAAGTTTTTTAGATCAGTCAACTGCATGTCTGTCAAAGCTTCCTGAGATGCAGCGACCCTCATAACATCTCCCGCACCTGTAATTTTGTTTATTCCGGTCAGGCACGGAATTTTTGTTGCTACTTCCGCTGCCATGTTGAGAGCTAAATTAACTGTTTGCTCCTTAATGAGAACCTCTCTCATCACTTTTGCTAGTATGCTATCCAGCGAGCTAGAGCACGACAGAACAAATAACCCTTCGACACATTCGGCATCGCTCATCAATGCGCTCTCGAACTCTGTTTCCGTTGTTGTTCTTCCTGACTGCCTAACAGTCTTCACCTCTGTATTTTGGACAATCTTTATTTAATGTTTCACAGTCTCTCCGTCACTACTCGCAGATATTGAAGCATTTATTGGTTCAATTGCTGACTCATCGTCGAGTGGATTGCTCACTTCCACGTCAGTATCCCGTTCTTTCATTTCCAGTTTAGGAGCCAAGGCACGCGCTTTAGATGTCGTTACAGCCTGAACGCTACCATCCACCCAATCTTTACCCTGGTCCCTCAGTAGGCGATCGGTGCGGCTAGAGAACAAGTAAACGTACTGCGGCAGCAGCTTGTTGGAAACAGCCGCCTCAGTACACACTTCACCGAATGGCCCGCTGATTACCATATCTGCGACCGCAAGGCAGACACTCGTGTCCTCTAACACCGGCTTTATCCAAGCACATTTGCCATTGTACTGCTCCTGCTTCATATAATCCGGGTGCACCAGGTCAATGGTTGCTCCACTGTCGCACAACCCATTACAGTTTTTCCCATTCACCTGCAGTTCAGATAGGTATGGTTCAAGCCACTGATAATTAGTCTGCGAGTCAGAAGCGTACGCGAACACAACTTTGGGTTTGCGGCAGCCGACAGCTATATGACGGTTTCGTTGCAGTTAAAGCAAGTAACCGGCCTCCGTCCGTCGAACAATTTCTTCTTTGAGCGTTTCTCTCGAATCCCTCTCTCATGTTCTCCTACTGGCTTGTCGTGAACCTTCGGCTCCACTTATTTTGCAGCATCGTTCATATTACTAGGTTTAGCTGTACTCTTCCAGCCTCTCTTTTCCACCGCGCCGGCGATCGCAGCCTCCCCTTTACAGGGAAGCTGAAACGGTTTTCAATTTCCATGAATTGCTGGGGTTGGGAAGAACAGACCTATTAATTTACGGTTCTGAAATTTTTTCTTTGTATTGTCAATATAAGGGGCCGAGATCGCTTTCTAAATTCCCCCCCCCCCCCCCCCCCCGCGGACACACCCCCGTCGCTTCCCGGAGCGCCTGGTGAGGAGGCAGCCGGAGGAGAGAACCGGCGAGAGTGACGTCATTCCCGGGGACCGTACTGCCAGACCGGCGTGCTGGCATGCGCTGGCGTGTTTCTTTCCGTCCTGCGCGTTACTAAACGACGCTACGAGAGATATGCCGCTGCTCAAGTTTGTTTTCTTTTGCGGTTTTTGTGAACTGCGCTTCCTTTCTGTGCTGCGTGAGTGCCTACAGCCAAGGGCGCCCAACATGCCCTCGTTCTGTGCAGCATTCGGCTGTGCGAACACAGGCGGGCGAGAGGATGTGGTGTTTCACATGTTCCCGAAGGACAAGAAACTTGCAGCGCAGTGGGTCCGTGTGGTGAGGAGAGATAATTTCTTGCCGACGAAATCAACTGTGCTGTGTTCGGACCATTTCCGCGGCAGTAATTATCATCGGAGCTTGGCAACGATGCAGGCAATCGGTATTCCAATTAAATCGGCGCGACTGAAGGCCGGCGTTGTTCCGTCTATATTCTCCAAAAGAGAAAAACCTCGCCACTTCCAATAGCGGCCTTCGTCAAGAGGAGAAAGGGTGAGGTAAGGGTTTTAATGTTCACACGGGCATTTTTTAAACGTATGATCACCTGAGTGTCGAACAAACGGCCTTACAGCGGCCTATGACGAAGCGAGGTGGAGGCACAGCCGGGAATATGAACATGCGTGCAAAGTGCTTGCCGTTTTCATCCTGTTTTTCCACTCCGCTGTGTCACGGAACACTATACTACGGCTGTTTGTGCGGCGCTGTTTTGGTACGGTGAAATAACTGGCCGGGGGTACGCTTGCGCATTCAGTGATATTTGCTATTCGTCCTACCACGCGGTGCCCGCAGGTTTAGCTGTTCAGCATTCGTGTTCAATTCGCACGACATAAGGCGTTACGGTAATATTTTTATGCTCGCGTTAGAGTAGTTGAACTCGTCGTGTAAAAGCTTCGTTCCGTAGATTTCGCACTCACAGCTTGCTACCAGCAGCGAAATGCCGCAAAAACGAGCGTCGGCACAGCCGCGCCCGTGGCAAGGCGAACGGGCTCAAATAATGAAGTAACGTTGTGTGGTATTGAACTCGTCAGCGTTCGACGTGGTCTAGCCCAAGAGAGGCATCGCTGCTGGACAAAAGTTTTCTTGCCTTTAACTAGCTATGCATCACGCATGGCAAAATTATTATTTGAAAGTAAATATAATACGTTATTCATTACTTTTTTATTATGCTCACTGTTTGAATTACATTACCGATTACCGCTTTCACAAAAAGTAATGGTATTACTTTACGATTGCTTCCAAAAAGTTTTCATGCATACAAGAAGCAAAAAGCTAAGTATAAAGGGACGCCAACCATTCTTCAACGTAACATACACTTGCCAACATTTCATGCCCTGCCCCCCCCCCCCCATATGTGCCTCCACGACACCTCACGACACTACCAACCTTCCGGCGCCGTACACAGCTTACTGGTGCATATTTAACGCAATTAATAAATTACTTGAGCCATGAAATTACAGACACCAAATAATTCACATTACTATATCACTAGACAACTAATCCACCACATAAATTACTGAAAAAGTATTTCAATTACTGTAAGTAATCCAACTGCTGTCATGTTTGCTGATATGCATGATATGCTGAAATTCATGACACCCATGCCTTGCACTCTTTCAGGTTGTAGCAGAGCACCTTGAGAACGGAGCCCCTGATGAACCTGTTCCACTACCATCACCAATCGAAGAGTTTGAAGTAGCCAAACGCGGCACTTATGTTCGCGATCGTGTATCAACACGCAAAAAACCACGGAACTTTAGACAAGCAGCGGCAAGGTGCATGACATCGCGGAATCGCACCCGTGTTTACAATCTAATGAGATGTTAGCGCTTCGGCATTCTTTCAGCAGCAAGTTCCCAGTGACACTTTAGCGCGTTTTTTCTCCCGTCATTGGAACGTGCAGCTACATGAAAAGACATATATGTACCAACTAAGCTTTCCAACGCGCGAGAAGGTGCACACATAGCTCTCGCTGTTGGCACACTCAATATCGTTGTTGCCCCCGTTGCCGCCATCGTTTTCTGTATCGGCTGTCGGTTCGAACATGTACGGCGAAAATACAAGCTCTCCGAGACAGCGAGAAGGTTCCATAATGCGCACAACTCAGCTGTGAAGCCAGAACAGAACAGCGTGCTACGCTCTGAAACGGCGGCGCCGACCGGCGATCCCCGTGAATGACGTCAAAACGGTCCCGACCAATCACGGGCAACAGCGGCGTTCGCGCGATGCCCTGAGGCGCTGGTGCGCGTTTTCTTGCAAAAAACAGCCGCTTGCGTTTGTTTCCGCCCTTTTTAAATGAGATATTCGTGTTTAGTGGACTCGAAACTGTAGAATGCCGCAGGGAAGTCATTTTTTTCGAAAAGTGTTTCAGCTTCCCTGTAATTCCTCTGCGTGAGGCATACTGATCCGACAGGACAGTGGCTGACTGCACCGACTCGACACGATCCCTGTCTCGGATTCACAGTTTCATTGCCTCCAGCACCTTTGAGTAAAACTGCTCTAAGGCAAACACCTCTACCGCCTTTTCAAAGCTGCCAAAAGCTTTGGCGCCCTTTAACAAGTCGGCCAAATTTACCTTTAACTCATAAGCAAACTCGGCAAAAGTGGCACCCTGCCTTTTGTTCAGACTTCGAAACCTCTGCCTGAATGCCTCTACTAACAAATGAAACCATTTCAATAGACTCTCTTTCACTTGATCATTGTTGTGAGAATCCTCTTCAGACAACCTCGCAAGCACATCTGCTGCCTCGCAGGGCAACAATCTGAGCAAGCGCCGCGCCCAACTGCTGCGAACCAATTTTGACTTTTCACAAGTTCTGTCAAAATATACGAGATAGAGACCTATGTCTAGCCCAAGCTTTAAAGGGAAACTGAAGAGTCTGTCGAATTCAATAAGACGCGCATATACGGATGCGGGAACCTTATAAACCATGACCGTAAACTATTGAGGGGGATTTTTCACTTAGGAGCGACGCAATCGTCGGTTAAAATTGCGCTGTAGCTCCGTGCCCCGTCGAGCGCCGCGCGCTGCTGCTGACGCTGACGATGCGAGCGGAGACCGGAAACGGCGGCGTTATGACGTCAACACTGGTGTTCCGCTCCTTCGCAGCCTCCGCGACCGTGCCTGACCGGGCTTATTTCTGCGTGCGTGCCGTCATAATCTTCTTCGCTCGACCCTACATTCCTTTATTTGTGTGTATATAGGAGTGGTAGTTGACGTGCGCAGCATCAATTGAACTTGTAGGCCGATCATGCCGGCGTTCTGTGCAGCCTACGCTTGCACAAACACCAGCGGCCGCGACGATGTTCCGATGTTCCATTAGTTCCTGCAAGACAAGAAGCTTTCAGCTAAGTGGGAGGCTGCTGTGAAGCGAAACAACTTCAAGCGCTCAAGAACAAGTGTTGTGCTCTAACCACTTCCGTGACGATGACTACCGGAGTTTATCAATATTGCGTGCTTTGGGTTCTCCTAAAAAAATAGCACGCTGCACGGAAGGTGCATGTTTATCGCCCACCCTTGACGCAGGTTTCATCGCCAAGCGCCGCGAATTTTCTATTCGCACGTGTGTTGTGAAACAGCCTGCATGCAGCTACCATAACGCAGTGCAAGCGTAAAGTTTGCATGTGTTCGAAAGCCTGCTCACGCCAAGACGCTGCACTCCCCCTTCTCTCGCACGCATGAGAAACCGACCATCTCACGTAGCCGACGGAATTCGCCGGTTAAGAGTAGCGTGCGGATGGCGCGCTGATGAAGGTTCTATACTACACGTGCTACAACAGCCGGTAAACTTTTCCCGCGTTTAAACCGTCTGTGTAGATTGCCGACAGCTTTGGGGCAACGCACAAATGCTGAAGATCGCATCACCGCTTACGTTCTACGAGGAGGCATAACATAACACTACAGTTGTTTGCCCGGAAACGTACTCACTAGAACGCTGAATGCAGCTTAGCAAAAAACATACTCGCCAAAGAACATTTCCAACACAAGGAGATGCTAACACTTCGCCTTCGTTCGCGTGGAAAGCAGTGCTTGCACCAGCATTTTTTGCTTCTTGGAGAGGCCGGCTCTTCGCGATCGGCTCGTACATGTAGTATGTACAAGTATGTACGTACGCGTAGTATGTACAAGTATAGACCCCTTACAAGTGATCTTTCACGCGACAGCGACAGCGCTACAAGCGAGGCGATGGCTGTCGCGTTCACTCGTCGTCTGCAAGCCGAACTCCACGCGAGCGACGGCTTTGAGCGACGACTTCCCGGAATGAGGGCAGCAATATACGCGCTGAAACTAGCGTGACGCATGCTTTATCGATTTAAGTTGATGTATTTTGCTGAGGAAGGAGCATAAAATATTTCTGAAGGTCTTGCACTAGGTTCTTATTCTTGCACGTGTAAAATTCAATAGTTTGCTCCTTCCGTGCGACAAACAGCATTATTTGAGTTACGTACATCCAGTTTCGGCTTCGCACAATTGGCTAGTCGCTCATAGCATTTCCGGGCGACGAGCGACCAGTTCTAGATTTCTAGAAACGAGCGATCGAGCGACAACACCGAGCGATTTGTTCAAGCGACGGCCCGTTTTGTCGCTCGAACCCGTCGCCCGTCACCGTCGCGCGCAAAATCGCTCTCGTAGAGTTTGGACTTAACGCCGAACTCCTCAGGGAAACGCAAGCTCTCGAAAATTTCCATGACCGTCTCAGCAAAACACCACCAAACTACTTTGCACCGTGCTTTGTGTGTAGCGGCAGCAGTCGGTCCGGACGAACACCATTGTTGACGTCACGAGGCGCCCGACCAATCACATGCGGAAACGAGGCGCGCGAGCTGGGCGTGTCTGCTGCTGCACTTTTCGTCGAAATGAAATATGTTTGCGCTTTCTTTCACTCAATTTCGATGCGATATTCGAATTCAGAGGGTTGAAAACCACGGCGTACTGCTCTTCACTCAATTTTTCTGGAAAACCTTTCAGCTTCCCTTTAAGGGATGCATAAGTTTAGATAGATCATAAAGGTCATGTCTACCTGCTCCCTCTGATTCCGGAACCACCACTTGTCTTTCTCAACTCGACTTCAAGTCGAAGTTTCTCTATCTGAAGCTCTGTTAGCTTCTGCTCGTCCGTCTTCCGCCTTAGGATCTCGTTCCACAATTCTACGATTTCCTCTTTCGCAAGATCCGTGCTCTCAATTGCTTCAATGATGCTTGCTTTCGTCATTTTAAGCTGAACTTCAACGCCTAGCTCCTTGCAAAGGAATGAGCTGTGTTCTAAGCATCGGTTTCAGGTCCATCGCGGAACACTGGTGTGACAATGCCTTGACCTTTACCCAGAAGTACCGAAACATACGCTTCTGCGGCTAATCTCTACCAGCGACTAGGATTACACCTCTATCCAGTCAGCCTGGTATCTCAACGGAGCAAAGCCAACACTCACCAGCCCTAAGCTGTCCGTCCCCGTGATCTCGGTGTGCTGTCGTCCGTCATACTTCAGGCTCGACCCCACAGCTCGGCATCCAGTTGTTGCGTGTGCCGAGGTATGCGTGGCCGGCAGGAGGTCGGGGCCCCACTTTACGCAGAGTTAGAGACGAGGAGAGCTTCCTCGGCGAAGAATTCTTTATACAGTGTTTACATGTTGGGGTTATCAGGAGAGAGACACAGAGCAGCTGCAAGCTGCTCTGTGTCTGAGAATCTCTGCTCTGAGATTCACCAGACAGTCCCTAAGGACGAAACAAGGTCGAGAGAGAGAGAGGGTCCGGGAAGCCTCCGTGGTCCAAGTGCCGCTCTCGGTAGCCGGCGCTTCTTGGAACCGCGCTGTGGCGTCAGGCCGATCTGGCGGTCGGTGAGAATGGTGCGCCGGGCAAGTTTTATGGTCCGGCATAGGCCAAAGGGAACCAACAGCAAGGCACGGGGTCGACACACAGCCCTCCTTTGAAAACCGTCCCGAAAGACAGCGGGAGTCGTCTGTGGTGCGGGGGCCGCTGGACAATGGGGGGGGGGGGGGGGGGGGCGTGCATTTCTGCCGACACGGGCAGGGCCGAATAGCAGTCCGTGAGTCTGTGGTCGCATCCGTCGTCGACACCGTGCAGCCGCGAGGAAACCCGAGCCATGCACGCAGTCGTCGTGTGCCCGAAGCAGGCACTATGCGGGGATGAATGCTGCCTCCACGGTTGACACACCATAGCACTGGCCTTCCGTCAGGCAAATCCCAGGGCACCAACATAACAGCAACGACGGGTGATGACAGATGCGCTGTCGTAATTCAGTGAAGGCCATCCGCTCCTTATTCGTCCAGGTAAATAGCATGTCACCTCGTGCAAGGTGAGTCAGGGGTTCCGCTATCTAAATTTTTCAATGAAAGGGCGATAATACGCACACAAGCCCAGGAAGCAGCAGACGGCCTTCCTGTCGGTAGGAGCAGGACATGCTGCTACGCCGGCAAGCTAGTCAGTATCAGGTCGGACTCATCTGGCGCTTACACATGCCTGACAAACCTGACCATGCTGCTGAAACGTTTCAGAAAAGACAACTACATCATCGAGGTACATGAGACATGTCTGCTACTTCATTCTAGCGAAGACAGCGTCCATCATTCGCAGGGAAGTGCCGGGGCTGAACACAAGCCGAAAGGAAGCACTCAAAATTCTTAAGAGGCCGTCGTGTGTTACAAAGGCAGTTTTTTCGCGTTCTTGCTCATCTGGCCTTTCAAGAAAATAAAAAGCATGCAATTCAATTAAATACACTGATATGCTAAAACCCGTTTTTCAACTCTAGACGGGAAAAAATACTATGCGTGGCATTGTCCAAGCAGTCGTTGATACATCCGTTTAGTGACGTGATTGAACTTCCGGCAGTTCACGCAGAAGCGTAGCGTTCTGTCTTTCTTTTTGGCTAGTACGACGAGAAATCGCCATGAGCTGTTGGAAGGTTTGATAACGCCGTTGTCAAGCATATCTTAGAATTGCGCACGAATTGCTTCGCGTTCTTTTGTCGACACGCGGTACGACTGCTGGTGTATCGGGCGTGCGTCGTCGTCATTGATGGTTCTGTGTCTTGTCATTGAAGGCTTGCCTAACTTAGGAGAACTTGCGAAGCACGCCCTCAATTCAAGCAAGAGCTCGCGAAGTGCTGTGTGGTTGTCCTTCAATAGCTATAACTTAATGTTGACGTGGCAGCGATACCCACTGCTTGAAAGGCAGAACAATCACAGCAAGGTTTACTATTTCATCTGCAAACTCTCTCTCTCTGGCTATCTATCTATCTATCTATCTATCTATCTATCTATCTATCTATCTATCTATCTATCTATCTATCTATCTATCTATCTATATATATATATATATATATATATGTGTGTGTGTGTGTGTGTGTGTGTGTGTGTGTGTGTGTGTGTGTGTGTGTGTGTGTGTGTGTGTGTGTGTGTGTGTGTGTGTGTGTGTGTGTGTGTGTGTGTGTGTGTGTGTGTGTGTGTGTGTGTGTGTGTGTGTGTGTGTGTGTGTGTGTGTGTGTGTGTGTGTGTGTGTGTGTGTGTGTGTGTGTGTGTGTGTGTGTGTGTGTGTGTGTGTGTGTGTGTGTGTGTGTGTGTGTGTGTGTGTGTGTGTGTGTGTGTGTGTGTGTGTGTGTGTGTGTGTGTGTGTGTGTGTGTGTGTGTGTGTGTGTGTGTGTGTGTGTGTGTGTGTGTGTGTGTGTGTGTGTGTGTGTGTGTGTGTGTGTGTGTGTGTGTGTGTGTGTGTGTGTGTGTGTGTGTGTGTGTGTGTGTGTGTGTGTGTGTGTGTGTGTGTGTGTGTGTGTGTGTGTGTGTGTGTGTGTGTGTGTGTGTGTGTGTGTGTGTGTGTGTGTGTGTGTGTGTGTGTGTGTGTGTGTGTGTGTGTGTGTGTGTGTGTGTGTGTGTGTGTGTGTGTGTGTGTGTGTGTGTGTGTGTGTGTGTGTGTGTGTGTGTGTGTGTGTGTGTGTGTGTGTGTGTGTGTGTGTGTGTGTGTGTGTGTGTGTGTGTGTGTGTGTGTGTGTGTGTGTGTGTGTGTGTGTGTGTGTACAGGGTGTCCGAGGTAAAGAACCAATATTTTAAAAATGACGCAGTGCATGTGCTAGGGGGCAGGAGCCTGCAGGTCAGCGGTGTTTAGAATCGCGTGGCCTAGTCTGCGGTATCTTTTTGTATTGCAAAGTCAATTAATTAGTACTACTCATTGCCTAACATCTTAAATATTGGCTTCGCCAAGAAAGTGACAGTTACGAAAACTAGATCACATTTAAAAATGGCCGACTGAAGTGTTTGCAACAAAATCCATTGATGGAGCTTCTTGTACCTGCCTTTAAAGCCTGCGAAATACAAAACAAGCGCGTGATAAACGCTACTAATTCAGCGCTCCCAGACGGCTGATCAAGAAACGAAGTCCGTTTTGTCTCTGCAGTGCTGTCTGTGACGGGCTTGGCGTTTGCAGTGGCCGCAAGATACGCACCAGCAACGCTCGCTGGTAAGATGTGATCGCGAACGAATAGAACATGGCAATTGTATTTTTCTGCCCAATTGATCAGTTACGCGGTCAAGGTTTACTCAATCCCAACCTTTTTTTTTTTTTTTTTTTGCCTTGTGCCTTCGGGCTTCCTTCCACAGGTGGAGGGAATGATATATTTATGCCACGTCACGTCGAAGTGCGACACGCCTTCGTCACCGCCGCTCGCTCTGTCCGCCCGATCGTGAAGTGGCACGCGAGTGAGTCTCGAAAAATGGCATGCGAACAACAATGCGACATATCGATACAACGGCATCCGTTCATTTTGTCTTTCCGAGACGAGAAGAATGCTTTACAGATGAGCAAAAGGCAAATATGGTGCTTGCCTTGTGAGTGGCGGGGCGGCAAGAGGAGAAAGGCCTCAAAGTTACACAGTCTTGGCGCTGTGGAGGGAGACCAATTGCATCCACTATAATGAAGACTTACCAGACGCTAAGGCAGGCGGGGACGTTCAAGAAGACAAGGTACAGGACTTCGACTCCAAGTGGCGACGTTGATACAGACATCCTGGCGCTTGGCATCCGCGACGCGCTCCTCGTCGGTCGTATTAGCCCGCCGTCGCCGCACATGTACTCGCTGATGCTGCAGCCGACCCTCGAGACAGAGGGCGCCTCCGTACTCCTTCCGTACTCGATGGTCCCGACCCAATGCCGCTGCGCGTTTGCCGGCAGCGGCACCCTGGCGCTTTCGCGCGCATTCGAGCTGTTCACGTAGGCGCTCTTTGAGGGCACGTTCGTCTTCAGAGCGAACTACGCGCGTCGTACCCACAGCAAGTCCATGCAACTGCTGATAACGTTGCTAGGGCGATGACTACGTCAGAAGAAAACGAGGCACAACGATTGGTGGGTAGACTAGGATGTTTCATTTTCTCTGTCGATGCGATATCATAGACGGATGCAAAAAATTTCAGAACCCACAAGTATAGACCCCGCAGTTAAGTTGGCTAACACAATCAGCCTTGTATGCACTGAACGCCACCACGTTGGAACCCGGGAGCCACATGCATGACACTCGCGCAAGTTGTTTTCTTTCGCAGCCGGCGGTCGTTCGTGTTCTTAGAACGGCGCCACTTTTTGAGACGGGGACAGATGCGGACGGCGCGCTTCCACCGCGGTGCGCAAGATATATCGACACTTTGCTCACAAGCGCATGTAACCAAAGGCCAAGCGGCCGCCTCACCATGACGCGCATGTCGCTCAACGGGATATAGGCGCGTTCTTGCCAGGGTTGGCAGCGTTCCCGTGGCGGTGGGGGAGACAGTGTGTACGCGGTCGAGCATGCGTATGTAACTGGAGACCTCGCGGCCGCGTCGCGCGGGTGTACGATTCTGCGGCATGACCGGAGTTAGTGCCTCGCGGGGCGATTGATGGGTTCGCAGGGCATGCAGGTGCACCGGGCTGTCTGCACCAAGACGTGTGGACCCCGATCAAGAGGGCCATGTGGCGTTCGTTTAAGTGATGTTGATATGTGTGTTCCAAAAACCGGACTGGTAAAGGCAGGTGGTCACAGAGTGTATTGTTGATGGTCCCGCCTACGTTAAAGTAAAGCTGATTGGTAGAATGTGAGCAAGGAGGCCTAAAATAAGGGTGGCACCCCAATTCGTAAGGGTAATATTTAGAAGGGTGTGTAGAGAAAAAAGGGAAGCGAGCGAGCTGATAATCGGCCACCGCTAGTCGATGTGTACGGCTTTGTCTTAATAAACCTATGTATTTCTAAGTTGGCCTCCCTGAGTGCAAAGTGTAACCGGACGGCAGCTATCACTCCTTGAAGATTCGTCTGCCTGGAAGACCTGGAGGAGAAGAAACTTAACTCCCGCTGTACTTTCACATTTTCTACAAATGTTTCTAGCGGCACGACTGTCGCCTCCATGAGCCCGTGAAGAAGAAGACGGCTCACATTCATGTAGCGCAAGGAGAGAACACACTGGCGCGCTCGACCTTAGCGGCCGCGGTATCGGCCGCTCCCGCGATCAGGCGGCACCATGGCTGGCCGGCCTAAATAAACCATGGCTACGGCGGCTACCTCATCGCGCCACCTCCCACCAATTCAATTATATCATCCAAATTTGAAACTGAAATAGGGTCACATACCTGCTGTACGCATAGATGCTGCAGAAATATTGGAATGTTTTAGAATGTTGTCGAAGCGCTGTGGTTCAAAGATGATGGGAGCATAGCTGGTCAGCGCTCGAGATCCGCAAGAAGTTTAGAGTAGCGCTGGAAAGAAAGGCGGGAAGATATTGAGCCGAAGTTGCTACAGGCATAGGTAACTTTACAATACAGACAGAAATGTTTTAATGCAGAGAAATAATAAGAAGTAGAGATAGGCAAAATGATAGACTGTAGTAGATGCACTAAAGCCTGATTACCTCAAAGAGGCTAGGTGTCTTTTTATTGTCACCCCATTCCAAGGGGGAAGTGATTTGAAGTCATTATCACCATCAGCATCATCTCAATGTCACTGTGCAAGGAGTTCATTTCCCACGGCGAGTTCATTGCAGGGCGCCTACTATTCGCTCGCACACTCCGAAGAACTGTAGAGAAATACTTGCCAGTCCTTTCTGCCAATGTCGTACACTACGTCACAGCCTACACCATGATTGATGGCTATGACGGACGCCAACTACAAGATCAGTCAAACTTCCTAACCCGATTGCGCCTCCAATGAAACAATTGTAGCAGACTATGGGATGACTTTCTTTGCCCTTTCCGGACGTCAACATCAGGGCACCGATGGATTATTGGTGATCTCGCGTGCCTTTCTGAAACAAAACTGCCCCCTGGCAGCGCTATCGAGGTTACCCGGGATTTTAACAAGAACACCGTGCTTCAATACGGCATCTCCGAAGCACCGATCGTGAACATAAAGACAGCGTTCACAGCAGAACAAGGAATTCTGCGCCTGGGTTGCATTGCGTGTCATCTACAAATAACCAGCCTTGAACATGACACTCGCACACATGCTGCCGAGGTAGGTGGATGTCGAACACGCCGACATGCACGCCGTATTGCCATGTCTTACTTTTTCCTGCCATGCGATGCAGCAGGCAACGATGTTGCATTAAGCTGAACATGGTTAAGGGCAGCTAGAAACGAGAATACTTCGCGCGATGCTCCTCAGTATCAATGATGACGAAGTCAACCCCAACGACGAAGAGAGAGAGAGAGAGAAGTTTAATGATACGAAATGCAGAGGTTGGCCTGAGGTATATTCCTCTAGCCAGCTACTCGGCGTTGGGGGAAGTGGAAGAGAGAAAGAAAGAGGGAAGAAAGAGATGCATGATGGGTGACGATGACGATAGAAGGAAGATGTAGAACATATGGCAAGCAATTTGGCATGCTCAATCGTATACAATCCAGGCCCGTAATTTTTAAAAAGTTCAGTAACGCCTTGATGCCCTTGAAACTCGATTGAGCGTCTGACCAAGGGCCTAAAATAACGTCTTCCGACAACGGTGGGCTGTCGAGACACGTAAGGTCGTTGTCCAACTTTTGACGCTCTTCCACGTACTTAGGGCAGTCACAAAGCACATGACCAACGACGAAGACTTCCTTCAATATGCAATATGCAGAAGAGGCCCGGCAGCTTGCCCGACTTACACTACAAGGGCCAGGAAATCACGGACGTCCCAAGTTAAATCCTGTTTACAAGGAGTACTCACCCGGAAATTGCGTTTGGGCTGGGCCTATCTACAGATGCGCACTCAATGAAAAAATTCTCCGTCGCTACTTTAGTCCCCTTAGGATCGTGCGAAGGAAGTATTGGAGTAGCCCGTAATGAAGTGACACAGTCGTATCGACGCCGTGAACTTTCAGAGCTTCTCCACGTTATACGACGGAAGCTGTTACGGGACGCTTATAGTCGTTATTCATTTGGTTTCTTCTCACTAAATTAAATTATGGGGTTTTACGTGCCAAAACCACGATCCGATTAGGAGGCACGCCGTGCTGAGGGACTCCGGAATAACTTGAGCCACATGGAATTTTTTAACGTTCACCTAAATCTAAGTAGACGGGTGTTTTCTCATTTCGCCCACATTGAAATGCGGCCGCCGTGGCTGCGATTTAGTCCCGCGACCTCGTGCTTCAAATCTAGGCTACGGCGGCCGCATTTCGATGGGGGCGAAATGATTCTGTGTGCTGATCTGACGACTTCTGTTTTCCTTCATCTAGAATTTGTGGTTGGTGTTATACTATAATACTGACAACATTTTTGATAATAGTTATGTGCAGTAAAAAAATAACACTGTTTTATTTCGTCTAATGATTTCATGCTAATTCACCGCTATGCAATGTACGCTAAAGCTCTTCAGTTTCAATATGCTGTTTCGAATGAATTGCATAACTTGTTATTATGATTTTCTAAACACTTTGTTGACGACTGTTGCTTACGGACAACATACAATAATTTTTTTTTTTATTTCTAAGTTTCGGTATTAAGTACGAAGTTTTTGGCTAAATATATTCCGTCAACATTGACAGCATTGAATGACAGGCAGCAAGCGTTATTTATTGGTTTAGAACAGGAACACAGGACAAGGAAAACGTCTGGCACGCGAATTGCTTTATTTTGATAGCACTGTCAACGGAGACCGACCAGTTCAATATCTTCAGCTGCAGCGATGTCCCACACGTTATGTAAAGCAAATGAAATGCACACTTGTGGTTCACATGTGACGAGAGCTGTCTCTGCAAATTCTAAACAAAGGCTTAGGTGGTCGGGGGGGAAACTCACTTCCAATATTTTGCCTGTGGTTTTCTCCCTATTGCTAAGAAACGTTTCCGCAATTTTTTTCTTTTCGTTGATTATGCCTATTATCTACGTGTTTGCCACATTTTGTTTGCTGCAAATTATACGCAAAATTTCCGCGCGATTTGCCGCTCGAGGGCTTCTTTCACGCTCGGAAAAACCCTTTTATGTAGCACGTATTGAGCAACAGACAGCTGTATGGGGAATTTTTCTTGTAGGTGTACAATGTTCTTATTAACATTTTTCATCTAAATATATTATTTGATAACTTTATTAATTGCTCAGGCTATCCGGCACCCCGACGGCCGGCAAGATACTCGAATAGATGGGCCTAAAACCTCTCGACCAGTGCCCCGACGCCGCGCGGATTCCCAGCGACATCAGGTCTCAACTGCACATCGCGCCCCTTCCCCGCGAACAACGTCGGCAGACGTCGGGCCAGGGGTACAGCTCTACTCGAACATGTCCGCAATAACCGCATTGAGGCAAGCTTCGTGCATGCCGCGGCATATGTCCAACAAGAGGCATTCGTCGTCTCCATCGTCGACTCCAATTCAAGGCTCACTTGCGGAGCTACGGTACGCACTTCGAGGCCCGTGGTAGCCGAAGAGGTTGCAATCACGCTGGCTGTGCTGGATGGTCGCAGAGAGGCAATATATAGTCATTCCAAGGTAGCCATTAAGGCCTACCAAACCGGTATGGTCTCCCCCCATGCCCTCCGCATTCTCCAAAGCGTCAAAAGTATCTCTCCGCATTCTCTCATTTGGTTTTCCGCTCACTTGGGGTCGATTGAGGGTTCTCCCTCTAACCCTAACGAGGGCGCGCTCGAGGCCGCGTGAGGACTCATTGACCGCGCCGCCTCAGCAGTCCCTCTGCCCCGTGGGGAACCCTTGCTCACGTTTAATGAAATCACCACACACTACTATCTGTCAAGATGGGTATTCCCCCTCCCGCACCCTGCCTTATGCAGGGCGCGGGCGGTTACCCTTCGACTTTCACAAGCCCGTGCATATCCTGACCTCGCGGTTCTTCATGCCATATACCCTGAAAGATATCCCAGTGCGGACTTCCCTGCCTGTGGACTAAGGGCAACATTGGACTATGTGTTGTGGGAGTGTGAAGCCATCGGCTCCTCCTTCAGCGAGGATAGGTGGGCTGCGCTCTTGGGCAGCCCCGAACTCAACGACCAAACCCTGGCCGTCCAGAGTGCCCGCGATCGGGCCGTCAAGCTAGGCTTGGAGGTCCCTACGTGGGACTAGCCGGGTAGCGCAGGGTCTCCCTTGCGTCTTCCCTGGACCGAAGTAAAGTTACTTCACTCACTCACTCACTCACTCACTCACTCACTCACTCACTCACTCACTCACTCACTCACTCACTCACTTTATTAATTAAATAATACTGATTATGTAATTCGACGCATTGCAAAAGATAATCTCAGTATCTTCAAGCGACGACAAACATTACCTTGGTTCTTTCCAGCTACTTTCATTTGCATATTTTTAAATTTTGGTGCGACACCCTGTATATTGTAACAAAAACAGTATCGCAAAGAGCTCTGCTGCCGTTGATGTCAGGTGCGACAGCTTAAAAGGTTGCATTCGGTTCCATTCAGGAATGACAAAGGTGGCCGTAGAAAAATTTGTTTGACGAGAACCATTTGTGTACGCTTGAATATAACCGAGGTATATGAAGTATATCTGGTATAATACCCGTTGCTCTGCTGCTATAGCATAAACATGTGTCGTCCGCAAATCATTCCTTCAAATGAAAGTTCAAATTTCGGGGTGCCGAGTCGACATGGAGTGTAAGAGACCTGTCTGTTCTGTGTACCCGAATCATAGTAACGATGCAAGCCCTGCCACTCTCGGTAAGTGCAATTGCTAGTGGGTTTAATTTATGCTGAACTGAAACGCAAAAGAAGTGCCGACAGGTTTCGATCGTCCTCATAATAGTAAGTGAAGGGTGGTGCCTCTGCAATTACAAGAGAACTCGAAGTTGCTCAAGGAACGCCGAAGCATACTCTAAGTTATTTATTGTTGAAGCCACTCTTCAGGTGATCGAGATATCCTGTGCAGAACAGGAGAGGCATATGTGGTCTTTTACTTTATAAGAGCATAATGTAATTTCAGTTGTGATGAAACTGACGTTCCCAAGTCGTTCGTGCAACGCAGCGAATAACATTTATTATTGAGCTTACTTGTTCTTCAAGGGCTTTAATGTAAAATTCCAAGAAAGTTGTCGGTCTAGCGTAACCCCCAAAAATTTGTGATGTTCTACTGTTTTCATTTGATTTCATTTTTCATTTCATGTTTTCTGAAAGTGCCAAATAACAGCTCTGCGCCTTTGTATTAGTGCACTTGTGTTTTACAAAGGACAGCAAACAAAACAAGAAACCTGATAGAACCATGGTGCAACATGCAGCAAAAGTTGAAATAAGTCTAACACATAACTCACATAAATATCAAATACAAGAACTGAAAATATAAGGATAACAACGAGAGATATTTTGTTGTGTCACAAGACGTGTTATATAGTTAGAGGTGCAAGCTGAAACGACGTAGAAAATGCAGGGATTACGCAAGTTTGGGTGTGGCTTGCAGAACGTTATATCCGATGGTAACCGCGGATAAGAGGGGGTTTTGTGAATTAGTGCAATTTTTCCAACTTATTCCTAAGAGTATAATATTAAACATGCGCATTACACGCTCATAGGCATAAAAAAACATGGCGTCCCAGAAATCGATTGTACAGGATACGAATGAAACATCGCTGAACACGTTCAACTTTTGCCCCACTAGTCAAATTATTACAGTTCCATACAGCAGAATTAACCGCCAATTTCAAGTAGCCAAAAGTTGTATCCAAGAACACAACGCAGTTGACGTTCGTGAACTTTTTGTCATTTTTGATATATGAGATCTAACTTTCTCTAGAATGCATTAAAAATGCTTGAAACATGTGTTTCTAAAGTTATTCGGTGGTCAACCAATATTACTAAGTAGAACGTAGAACTCGCTCTGTTGAAAGGAGTGCAATCAGTGAATATTGGTATAGTAAAGTGGACATTGTGCGACTAAAGGAAAAAAGTGTCTAAGTTGTATTAATGCGCAAGAGGTGGGAAGCACATCACTCCACGACAGAATTCACATCTTCCTGTAATAATTCACAATCCTGCGCTTATTCTGTTTTACCGTAAAGTATAATATCGTCAGCGTACAAAAGGAGACGCGAATTACGCAAACACTCTTGGATTATTAACAAAGATATTGAAAAATAATGGGCCTAAGACAGACCCTTACGGAACCCCGGAAGTTGATTCATAAGGCAAATAGTACTTAGCATCAACGCGAACACAATTTAACCGAGTGGACAGGTAGTCTTTCATCAGCGCGCACAGGCTGTAACTAGCGTCATACCTCAAGGGTTTATGGATGAGATCATGACATACAACATCAAATGCTTTTGACCGGTCAAAACATACTGTGTCTTACTGTCGCCCGTTAGCAACAGCGGCTCCCGCAGCATCAAGAAAAGAATCAATGTTTGTTCGCACAGACATGGATCTATGTTGGCATATACTAATCTTATGCTTAAAGAAAAAAAATGATACACCAACGATTGCGATTCTCGCTAATGCGAAATTTGAGCGCAGTTGTACACGTGTTTTGATTTCGCAATTTCGCGCGGACAACCTGTCTCGTGCGGCACGTCCTAAACAGAGCGAAGGGTGGCGTGATTGCCTTGCTAATCAGGAGATCGCGAGACGCAGCGCGTGGGTGACGCGTGGGTTGTGTTGTCGTCTCCCTCCGTCATGTGTCTGTAGCGATTTTATTCACAATGCCTCACCAACTGGCCTACAACTTTACCTTGCTAAACTACGCTTTAATTCTCACACTTTCGCCATACCCTCCTCCTCCGCTTTCCTCCTCTCGCTATCTTCGCTCTCGCCGTCTTTCATCGCCCGCTGAGCTCCGCGTTCGCTGTCATCTTTCGCTGTGCTCGTTCGCTCGCTCACGACGTACGACGCTGACGCTCGCGCAGGAACTGGCGCATAAGAGTTGCGCTTTAAAACGACACGTGTAAACACAGCGATTTCGAACAATTTTGCGAACGGAGACAAAAGGGACACGGGCGATAATTTTTTATGTCGCTCATGCTGCCACATTTATGAACTGCCACAAATATTCCATTCTTACGACAAGAAGGAAAGGGAGCAAATTAAAGCAATAATAAAATTGCGCTTAAGAAGAGAAACAAAAATAGAAGAATAGCCTTTGTTAAAGAAACTTGGTATTCGATTGCAAGCAAGATAATGCTTCGGTTTCAACTTACGGCCACCGCGATATTGTGTTCTGAAAAACATAAAATGTTGAAATAAATGGTCGCTGAAACTATACTGCCAGTCACTAAAGTTATAAGCATGCGCTGTATTCAAGGAAACCCAGGAAACATTTTCAGCGAATGCATGGGGGATATTTCCGCAGTTCCTGAATATGCCACGAGAAGGATAATTATGACATCAACCTCAGCCCCCCTCAAAACTCTACTCTTTCACATAGGTGCAGAAACATTTGGGATCGCATTTTACGCGTGATTCGAGAAACTTAATGCATCAATGTCCCTGACACGCCTCAATGTCTCTACACATTATGCGTTTCACCTTGCTTCGTAAGACACTAAATCTTAAATGCACAATCACTTCTATGCCTACTGTAGGAGTGGAGGACGGGCATGTCAAACTGGGTAGCTGGATCATGCCGTCGATCCAAGCTAAGGAAGTTGTTGGTAGGAGGTACATGTCATCGAGAACGAGGAGTAGTGGGTTTATTTACAACTTCTACGTGAGCAGTAGAGAACGTTACGTCTCAACAATCTAGCATTATTTAATTGAAGCACACACTAAGGGATCCGAGAAAGACCGCTTAAGTCCCTAGATCCCTAGGCCAGGAAAATCTGCCGTCACATTGTCGTCCAGTCGGAGCATCCAAAGTCACTGAAGGATTCACGTTGAGGGCGAGGGTGCGCACAATTAATCGGCACCTTTGTTCACTGAACACACAGAAAGTAGGGGAGTTTCGTAGACAGGGATTGCCACTTTTGACTCAAACTGGTGCGTATTGGTTTCTGGGATGACCCAGCAATCAGCTGGAGCATCTGTCAAAAGATCTTGGCGGGTATCAGTGGCTGTGAGGAAACGATGTAGAACACACTTTTCCAGGAGTTTATTGCTCACGTCGTCGGGGATGGCGGCAGTATACCATCAATCAACACTGTATTCGCCAAGCATGTCTCACCTTGGCGTCTGCCTCTGGTCTGTCCGAGGGGACGCATTGTTAGCTTCACAAAGCAATTCGTCGCACTATGGCAGGAGAGGCAAGAAGGTCACTTCCTCCGCTCGCTGACCGCAACTCTACCAAACGAGGAAACCCGTCCTTCCGTCCATCTGTCACGTAAGGCGGATCGCTATAAATAAATTAACATATAAAACAAAATGAATCATAAGGAGAAAAGTAGACGGAGGTGAGCTTCGAACTTACGACCCCACGCTAAGAAGTCGAGTGTCTTCCCAACTCTAAACACTCACGGTTGCACGAGGGGAATATATCTAAACTATCAACAAATATTCTACCTTAGAACAGGGAGATGACGATGACATAGAGGTAATGAATGAAACCTCAACTAGGCTGGCTTTAGAAGCAGCAATTGAAGTGGGAGGTAAGGGGCCAAGGCAACCACTAGGTAAGCTCCCGCAAGTAACAAAGGACCTAATAAAGATAATAACACATCAAAAAGAACATAAGGGATATTCAAAATTATAATGTGAGGAAGACTGAGGAAGAGAAAAAAATAGACACAGCATAAAATCAGTGAGAAGGAAACTTGGCATAGGACAAACCAAGATGTTTGCACTGAAAGATAAGCAGGGTAATATCATCAGCAACCTCAAAGATATACTAAAAGCAGCGAGAGAATTTTATACTGGCCTGTGCAGTTTCCAGAGAAGCCACGATACCTCCATTCGAAGTAGTAATGAACAGCTTGCAGAAGCTCTTTCTATAACTAGCTATGAAGTTAGAAGGGCCGTTCAAGACATGAAACGGGGAAAAGCGGCAGGAGAAGATGGAATAACAGTGGATACAATCAAAGATGGAGGAGATCTAATGCTTGAAAAACTGGCGGCCCTTTATACAAACTGTCTATTGACTTCAAGGGCCCCAGAGAACTGGAAAAATGCCAAAATTATACTAATCCTCAGAAAAGGAGATGTTAAAGAATTGAAAAATTATAGGCTATTAGCTTACTTCCACTATTACATAAAATATTCACCAACATAATCTCCAGTAGAATGAGGGCAACACTGGACTTTAGTCAACCAAGGGAACAGGCAGGTTTCAGGAAGGGATACTGGGCCATAGATCACATCGATGCCATCAATCAGGTCGTCGAGAATACCGCAGAGTACAACCAGCCTCTCTATATGGCTTTCATACATTACGAAAAGGCATTTGATTCAGTAGAGATGCCAGCAGTCAGAGACACTACGTAATCAAGGACTACGGGACGCCTACGTGAATATCTTGGAAAGTATCTACAGAGATTCCACAGCTACCTTAGTTCTCCACAAGAAAAGCAGGAAGATACACATAAAGAAAGGGGTCAGACAAGGAGACACTTTCTCTAATGCTATTCACTGCGTGCTCGGAAGAAGTATTCAAGCTATTGAACTGGGCAGGCTTAGGAGTATGGATCAACGGCGAATATCTCAGCAACCTTACATTTGCAGATGACAGTCCTGTTCAGCAACACTGGGGACGAGCTACAACAAATGATTGAGGACCTTAAGAGAGACTGTGTAAAAGTGAGGGTGAAGATTAATATGCAGAAGACAAAGACAATGATCAATAGCCGCGCAAGGGAACAAGATTCCATGATCGCCAGTCAGACCCTGGAGTCTGTGATGGAGTTCGTTTACCTTGGTCAATTACTCACAGGGGACCCTGATCACGAGATGGAAATTTACAGAATAAAAATGGGTTGGAGCGCATACGCCAGAGACTAATTTCCTGACTTGAAACTTACCATTATAATTGAAAAGAAAGGTCTACAATCAGTGCATTTTACCGGTGCTAACAAATGGGCCAGAAGCTTGGAGACTGACAAAGAAGCTTGAGAACAAGTTAAGGACCACGCAAAGAGCGATGAAATGAAGAATGTTAGGCGTAACGTTAAGAGACAGAGAGGGAGCGGTGTGGATTAGAGGGCAAACGGGGATAGTCGAAATTCTAATTGACATTAAGAGGGGAAAAATGGAGCTGGGCAGGCCATGTACTGCGTAGGTTAGATAACTGGGGGACCATTACTGTTACAGAATGGGTGCCAAGAGAAGGGAAGCGCAGTCGAGGACGGCGGAACACTAGGTGGGCTGATGAAATCAGGAAATTCGCAGGCCCTATAGTTGAAATCAATTGGCGCAGGACAGGGTTTATTTGAGATCGCAGGGAGAGGCCTTCGCCCTACAGTGTACATAAAATAGGCTGATGATGATGATATGGAGGTGTTGTACAGGCGGTACAAAACGAATTTGAAAGGACAGTTTCTATGAAGGCTCTGTTGAAAGATTTGGTTATGGCGGAATAGAATCCCCCTCTAGGGCCACATGTAGAGCCGACTTGGAGCAGTGTAGACATCAGGAAAATTACGACTTGGCAAAAATTTAACGCCAACACGCCACATCTCCGAAATATCTCGATGATCGTGGGATGTGCCTTCCGTTGGGGCGTTCCTTCACCGATCGAAATACCATCGAGCTCTGAGGGCTCATGTGCGTCACGTCGCGCAACACTGACAGATAAGCAGTCAATGAGTTCATAAGGAGCGATGAAGGGTTACTGGGTCTCGTCACGGTTGCTAATGGTTCGACGCGAATGGATAAGGTGCTAAAGAGCGATTAGGGCGCACAATGGATGGAGCAGATCAATGCTAATAAGGTTGATAAGGACTGCTAAGAATCTGGTCAATTTCGATGAGGTTGAAAACGACCGATAGGTGTTGGTAAGAGTCAGATCGGGTCCGATAACGTTGATAACAGCCTATAAGGGTTAATAAGGGTCGGGTATAGCCCGATAAGGTTGATAACGAGCGATAAAGATTGATAATTATTTATACTGGTCGGTTCAAGTTTGATAAGATTGTTAATGACACCGGGCTGTGCGGAGATGAGCACGTGGCACAATGCTTACGCGTACTTAGACAACTCCAGTGGAGTTCTTGTATGATTTTTTTCGCACCACTTCGACGATTCTGTTTTCTTGGACTTCCTATGTTATCTTAGCTTTTTATGAAGTAAAACGCGTAATTTCTTGGAAATCGATGCACGATAGTGCGCAGGACGACACTCTCTGTAGGCAATGAAGGCTTCTAAAACACATTTTACAGTATCAGTAAGCATGCTAACTGCTTTTTTGACATATGTGGCCCGATACAATTCAGACCAGCCGGCATCATTCAAATAGTGGTAAAGACCTGGACAGCCACCGTTCGGAAAAACAATTGAGCGAACAAGCTCACTCAACACATGAAACTCCTCTGGAAAAATTGCGAATTCGAGCGCAACATGCCATTCGTCAACAGGCACTAAAATGCTAACTGCAACAGAAAACTCAGCAACAAAGAAATCATGTAGCCGGAATCAGATCTAAAACCTTTCCAGCGGCATTTGGAACCGTGTGAAACTGCGTTAATCCAAGAAATTCGATGAAGACGATGAGCGCATCACAGCGAGGGGATGATAAAAATACGGATGTCGCCCGTGAACAAATACTAACAACAGACTGAACAATGAAATCGTCAGCTACAGGGATATTATATTTTGCAACATCAAGAACTTCAACGAAGTTATTCATATGCTCAGAAAACTTTACGTTACTCATGCTAGGAGGGAAGTTGGCTGGCAGAGCAAAACATTTTTTGCTGCTTTTAACAGGAATTTCAACCCACACAGTTTCTGGTACAATTGCAAGGCCCACATGCCTTATAACGCTAAGATTGTCCTGCACGGCAATTAGCACACCACCGCCGTATTTAACATTTGCATCATACACGGGTTCCCATCTATGAAATGTGTATTCCGGTGGAAGGTAATTCTTAACACAGTAAGTCGCTGCAAAGACAATTTTCAGTTAAGCAAATAACACGGTATTAGCGGGCTAGCGCGTTCACATAAAAATAGGAGGATTTCATCCGAAAACCACGAACACTGATAAAACACGGAGCACTTTAATAATGTCGTTAAAAAAGAAATTACGTTATTTTGTCGCTGGCGTCCCTGAAAGCATCATGCCTGCCGTAGAAAGGCCTCAGCAGGCAACGAACCCTTCGGCCGAATGTTTTCCGAGTTGATCTTTTGAAAGATGGTTCTCGTACACTGTGACCCGAAGGAAGTGCAATTTTCGTGCTTTGCGTTGAGATTTTCGCAGTGAACATTGCTGTTATCAACAACTTTCTGCAGCTTGGCACAGATTTCCTTGCAAGTTGTCGAAAGGGCCAAGCGCGACGCGAGAAGTGAACGCCTTCCCGACAAAGAAACCAGCGTGCTGGAAGTACTTGCCCCCAGCGACGGCTTCGCTTTCGTCTTGGCACGGGACAAGGGCGCTATAACGTAAAACTATTCCAAACTTTTCTATTCCAATTCTGCAATCAGCCCACCGCGATTGGTCAGAAACTTTTTTGGACCACCCCCACTTCACCTGTCTATTACGCGACCTCACGAAAACCGGGATAGCTCCCCCTCTGATATGACGTGTACACACTGATTATGCATAATTTGACCGAACAAAAAAAATAGTTATTTCTGATTCGACGCCTTTTCGTCATTAGCCCTCGGCTATTGGTCAAAAGCTTTCGGGCCGTAGCCACTTCACTTGCCTCTCACGCGACGTCACAAAACCGCAATATCTTACCGCGTCAAAGTGACGTGTACGCGTTAAAGATGCATTAATATGCCGAACAAAACTGACTTTCCTACTGAATAGCCGCAGGCTGCCCCGTTCTGAAAGGAATAAAAGATGGCTGCCGCCGATCGCTCCGGCACTGGCTACTCGCCCCTGCCGGAGAGAATGCGTTTATTTGCGTGTAATAAAACAATTTGCGTGGCCGTTCAACGTTTTCGAGAACTTTCGGCACGTTTACGACCTCGTTCTGCCAACTCTTCTTTGCTGAGGATCCGTTTTAGTGTCATTCTTAAGCTTCCGTTGCATGCCACCGCGATTGCCGACGAGCCACCACAAGCTAAGTAAGAGAAAGCGGACCAATCGCAGACGCCGGCACCACCCTCTTCATCCGTTTATAGATATTCAGTGCAGTGGTTCGGCCCCATCGAATTCCTCTCCACTTGAGCATGCTCCTCGCCTCTTGTGAGCCAATTACACAAGGCAAACAGCTCAGTGCAGACAATGTTATTCGTTTTTCAAGCGAACAAAAGTGACCTCGTATGAACGAGGGGAGCATTTGATTGGTCTGTTCAGACAATCCTGCGGGTGACCGCCCGATGCTTGCGTCGGCGGTTACGCAAATTTGACGTCAGGAGATTGGAATAAACACTTATTGGAATAGTTTTACGTTATACGGCCCCAGAATTGGTTGTACGCGCATTTGCTTCCTGCGATGGCCCACCCACAGGAGCCGGTGCCGATTTGACGCTTGGCTGTTTTTCACGTACCGAGGCGAAGCCACTGGAGGAGGACGATGAAAGAAAGAGAGAAGGTAGGGATGTTAACCAGGAATTTGTCTGGTTGGTTACCCTAAACTGGGAGACGAGAAAGGGAGAATAGAAAGATGAGATAGGGAGAGGAGGGGGAGGGAGGAAAGATGCGGTGCCTCCACCGCAGGCTGACTTGCGACGTGTGACCAAATGGACGTCGGTGAAGGCGCTAAAGGAGGCCACTCATTTTCGTCACTTCTCTGCTGCGCGCATTTGCGCAGTAGCTTTGTGTTCCGGGCCAGGTGCAAGCGAAGGCTGTTGTTGACGTTACTCAGATTAAGGACCGCACTTCTAAGTAAAGCTGTTTTGACGCACAGGGCCTGCACGACGACACGTAGTTGGTAGCAGGTTCCATCAAAGTTTGTGACGTCCTGGAGCGTTATACTGTCGCACCTTTTGCGTCTCTCATCAATGAGAGACGCAAATGGCCAACTCATTGAGGTAACTTAGATCAAAGGTTAGAATTTTGCTAACTACCACAGGCAATTTTTAACAATTATATGGAGTGAAAATAAACACGCTGCATGCTAACGGCTACCGTGTATGACAAACTGCAGCCTGTACGACTATAGCCTCAAATGTAAACAAAACAGTCAAGTGCGTCAAAGAATAAGCTCAGCAAAATATAGTAGCCTGATATGTGAGCATGAATACTTGGTTTGCCTGTAATGCAAGTGTGTTTTGCGGCAGCGAGAATAAATTTTGTGAAAAATCTCAGAAACACAAGAATAAACACTGCGGAAACCACCACGCAGTCTGCGAGATCGGTGCTTCGACGTGACAGGACCAGCAGAGCCAGCGACAAACAAATACCAGAAGCACGCTCTGGAGTCATAGGCCAACGCCAACGCAGCAACTATACCTTTCCTCTACACCACACCACCTGGCGACGTCACTAACGTCATGGTCTCCTTTGTGAGTTATACTCGCTGACGCCAGCAAAAGCTAGGGGCGGCAGCGGTGCTAGCCAGTATAGTGCTTTGATCCAGTGTCCGTGGGCGCGAGAAGATTCCGGACCCTGGCCGATTCGCTTAGTGATAGTACACGCCACGGGATAAGGCACGCCACTGCATTTCTTCTCGACGAGGGCTTAACCTTGCCGGTGAAATGCTGGATTACTTAGTAAAAGGGAGTCGTGAAAGAGCGCCATGGAGCTAGGAACACGAGCAGGCGGCATGATCGTGTTCCTACGAGGCATGATCAAAGGAATTAATCTCGAAGGAACGTCCTTTGATAGGTGGTGCGAAAATTCTCATAAGCGTACCGCTCGCACGCTTTAGACGAGTTTGCCGTGGGCAGCACGGAGCGATAGGTACGACGTCGAGCGAAAACGATACAGTGGCAGCGACTGGTTGTACGCTGTCTTTCTTTTTCTTTCAACATATGTCTGCTGCAAAGAAGACCTAAAAGTGATTTCTCCATTGAAGTAATGCACTTGAATACATTATATGAAATTCAGCAAGCGGGCTTCTTCACTCATATCGTTGGCCAACCTCTTGCTTCGAGCGGAAGCGAAGCATTAGCTCGCGGGTTAAAGTCGGCCGCCATTTCTGGCTTTTGATACACGATTTGTGGGTCCGACAGCGCTTAGTGAGACAGCTAAACCATCTTGTGTATGAGTTGGGCAGGGAAGCCTTTTCGAGAAGGTTGCGTTTTCCTACGGTTTCAGAGAACGTTCACCTTTTTTGACTTACTTGCTTCGCGAGGCCGTTGCTCCAGCAGTTATCTTACCGTAATACGTGGTTTGTGTCGTATGCATCGCTGTGGTGATTGTGCATAACAAAAGCGGTCTGATACAGTTGGAGACAAGTTTTATCGATACGCATAATAAAACGAATGATAGGTGTCGCCTGTGGCGTATACATCACAGCGTCGGCTCTGAAGTGCAAAAGTCAATGGTGGGTTGGAGCTGATGTGCTACGCTGTCACGAAGAAGCCCTTCTATTCTAGAAGTGCAAATGCGATGGGGTGCCTGTTTATGTGCAAGTCACTCCATGAGGCGGTAGATTGTGCAGCGTGCTATAACATTTTAATTAGTGGTTTGTATTAAAAAATTGTAGCTTGAACTTTAACCTAAATCGTTCGAGGCGCTCATACTCTTCCTGACGTAGCTCGCATCGTTCACTTGGCAGTGCAACTAGTTGAAAAACAAAAGAGAAGTGGTCATGTACAGCGTCCCAGAATTTTCGAAAAGATCACTGAAATCCATTCGACAAGTATTCATATAATCTGGATATGTAGAAATAATCCTAAAGAGAGTCGTATCCGGCAACATTACCTGCGCTAAACGTTTGTTTCCAAGATATGGGATATCGTAGTATTGAAACGTTCCCGAACACACAAGTAGTGTCATGACAACTTATGATACACATCAACAAATTCTAACGTACGTTAATATTCCCTGAAATTTGTCAATTTCAAAGTGAATCCTAGCCTAAGGCGGCGTCGTTCTTCGGGGTCTAGGTCCGGCCAGGGGCCCCCATTAAAGAGGAACTTAACGCACTGTGCAACTTAACTTGTTAAGGTTCCATAGTAGGGCATACGTAGTCCGATATACGTTCATTTTACCCACTTACCCAAAAAAGGACTCTAGCTCAACAAAGCCTGAACTAAAGACAAAAAGCGGATAAAAGAATGGGACAAGCTATTGACTTCACCTCGTTGTTGATTCGATATGTCACGTGAATGTCTTATTTATATGTTTACGTACTGTTAAATAATTAGTTCTGAATAAACACATTTAAACACTGACTCGGCCCGTATTTTCATTCTGGAATTTGAAATACGGTGCGCATATTCACAATTCGGGTATAGCGAGTCATAAAGCATGTATACGTGATTAGTGCGCACACAATGTATATCAGGTGTTGCAGCTAACGTTAGCCAAGCTGTTGAACTAAAAGAGAGAGATTTTTAAAGATACGGTGCAATACACGGTTTTAAGACCTATAGTGTTCGATGTATGTTTACGTGCGGTGCAGCCATTCAGTAACTGAATTAATTTTTAACAGTGGCACTGATGATACAGCCACACATTTCTCATAATTTTAGTAGCTAAGGGCCCCGACAAACTTATCTGACTGCCTGATTTTTCCACTTTCCCAATACATGTGCAACAGTTAAAAGGATAGAGCGCAGATGCACCGGCGATATTGATCAGCCTGTTACACAAGTTCACTACAGGAAAATGCGTGCCCACGTCTAGGTGAAGGAAAAGATATGTGTAACTTTTCCTTTCTCGACTACGGCCTATAACTCCAGCAAAGCTGAAATATTCCTTGAATCACTTCCTCGCTTATGAGGCTGAACTCACTGCAACACTACCAGATATTTACGTATTTAAATGCTTTAGCAATATTGGCTATGCAGCCGCGATCGCTCTGAGACCGGTTTCTGCCGCGCCGATGGACTCGTCACTTTGCCGTAGTCAATGACAATGCCATGCGGAGAACCCGTTGGATCATGAGTGCATTACGAACACTCACTCACTCTGCTGCACGGTGTCGCGAGAACAAAGGTGGGGCAGGAGAGCGTTGCGACACTTCGCCAACGGCGCCGGAAAAGTGTCTCCCTTTCTTTTTGCTTACAGTGTAGCTGGTAAGGGGAGTTGCGCAAGGGTTTTCTTTGGGGCAGGGAAGGCAGGCGTATGATGGCCTGGTCGATATCCGATGTAAATTCATCGCAACGTGTATCGGATCCGCGCGTTTGCTTTGAAACGTAATGATAAATGGTTATAAGGTAAAATTGTCTTCCGTTATACCAGCTGCATATTGGAGGTCAGCTACAAGTTTGTATGGCTACGGCAGTGCAAGCTGACGCCAGGATAATGCTGAAGCGCAGCCTGCCCGGGGGCCATCATTACGAATTCGCTTTAAAATGCAATTGTTAATTATTTTAAAAAAATTCCTACGTGGATGAATGCGAAAGCATGGTGAACACCGCGCGATGTTTGGACATTATGCGACAACGCAAGGTCGTGGATCCGACTCCCACCAAAGATAGTGGGTAGGGCTGCCCTTAATTAGGTATATTTTAATTAATGGTATCTTAATTAACTTCTTAATTACCACCAAAGGTCGTAGGGTTCGGCTTCCGCCAGAGGTCGAGGGTTCGTAGCCTCTTTGTACCATCGTGCGGTCACGCAGACAACGCCGAATTTTCCACCTCATGAGCCATTTAATGCTTTCACACTAATAAAAGTTACCTTGGGTGTGCGTCTCTGGAAATTACTCAATTATGGGGTTTTACGTGCCAAAACCACTTTCTGATTATGAGGCACGCCGTAGTGGAAGAGTCCGGAAATTTCGACCACCTGGGGTTATTTAACGTGCACCTAAATCTATAAGTACACGGGTATTTTCGCATTTCGCCCCATCGAAATGCGGCCGCCGTGGCGGGGATTCGATCCCGCGACCTCGTGCTCAGGAGCCCAACACCATAGCCACTGAGCAACCACGGCGGGTCTCTGGAAATTACTTCTTTGCGCAGTTCTTATGTCCAGTAATCCGTAAGGGTTGCTTCTCACGTCGCATTTTACCGTCTCCACGTTGAAGGTCAGCTAGAGTTTGTGCGGCTGCGATGATGAAAGCTGATGGCGTTGTCCACCAACTCTGCCCCTGAAGCGGCCGTATGACCAGGGCGTCAGTGATAACCACCATAAGAACAACCAACAAACAGACGCTTAGTACTTTGTATGAGTGTGAGAAGTCGGTAATACACCTCCACTGTCTTGAATGTATCAGTTGCTGAGACTAGCATATATCTGCGAAGGATCCTTTTTTCTCGAGCTTTTCACTGTTTCTCCTGAACTGCCACTTCTACAGTGGCCATTCAAGACAAGCAGCAAAACAGCGACCAGTGGAATGTCAAGTATGTCGTTTGCTTCATCCGAGCGCACCGTCATGCAAAGCGCCTAATAGACGGCAGCGCGCGAAATAGCTGAGAGCCGGAACTGCTGTGACCTCTCGGGGAAGTCGGGAAAGCGCCAGGTGTGCCCCCATCGCGCTCTCTCGCTTTGCCATGGTGTGAACGGGCCCTGTGAGGAGGTGCCTTGTGGGTCACCTTGTAGGAGATGGAGGAAATCCCACCGCTGGCGCCAGTTGAAGGAGTTGAGGACGGACTTTGCGATGAAAACACTTGGGAAGTTTATTTTACATTATGTACAGCGAGACGTCAATGAACAGTCGTACAGTCATTACGGGCCGGCAGCAACTCGGACGGACGCTGCGGCCCGCGGCAAGAAGTTCGAGAGAGGTGAATCCGGGAATGCTCTGGAATCTCTGGAATCCTTCTTTTAAACCCTTCGCGGACTGGAAGTCGCGTCATGTTCGGCCAATGGGAGAGTCCGCTCAGATGACGCCATTTTCGGCCAATGGTAGGCGCCCGTGCGGCGGTGTCACACCCGGCGGCTCTCTGCGGTCTTGCCTTGCTGACTTGCAATGCGTTCTTCAAAGGCGGAGAAGGGGGACGCTTGGGCTCCATTGTCCGAGGGCCCACCTACTCCCGGCGGTACGGCCCCGCTGTGATGGCAAATGCCTTCTTCAAAGGCGACCGGTGTGACGCTGCCAGGCCTTCCCGGTACATCACAGCCGTCCGGCTGTCACAGCGCATTACCGCCGTCAGGCCGTCCCGGCACAATACCACCGTCTTGGTTTGGGACCCACTTTACTTCCAACAGTGCCGGGCTATCCCCTCGCTTTCTGGAAGAGTCAAGCAGTGAATAGCTACCGGCGGCGTACGAACTTGTTTGCACGTGAACTTGTGGCCTTGAACTTGTTTGCTCGAGCGCTCTTCTGGAATGCGCTTTCCGCGTTTCTGCGCTTCTCAATTAGTTGTGCTGCGATTCGATGTGGTCCGGGGGAACTCGAAGTAGGCGCAGGAAACAGCTCCATATCTAACAGCTCGTCCTCGCCCCGGTTGTTCTGAATGGCCGGTGAACTCAATTCGCCGGCCATGAGGAACGCTGAAAGAACCTGCAGGGTATTGGTGTCGAGCCTCGATTGACGAACTTCGGGATCCTGGGCCCTGGAGAACAGACGTCAAACAAACAAAACAACACAGCGCTGCACCACGTGCAAGCGCAGGCTCTTCACCCCTGACTCGCCAGGCTATTACTGAGTCAAAATTAACCCTGATCTTTTATTTCCCCAATTTCGACAAAGCAGTTCCAACCACCCTTCCGAACAGCTATCCATTTCTGCTCGAAGGCCGACAAGACCAGAGTACTATTGTTGTTGCAAAACAAAGGGTCGTTGATGTTGCAAACAACAAATGAAAACAGCCGAACATAACTTAAGTGGCCTAACTACACGAACAGCATGTTTCCAATCTATCGCAGTGGCGTACTTATCGCACGTATTGGTGCCACTGAACAATCTGGTCAACCTCACAAGTACGTAATCACAAGCACACTAGCCTTGTGGTCACTAAACAGAAAGCGTACTTGCGTTGTAGGCAAACTTTTCATTTACGCTTACTCACGTTTCTTCCCTGAAAGTCGTACAGGACACGTGACTTAAACGAACAATTAAACTTGCGGGACTTACACACTCCGCAGAACCCTTAAAATAATGCGTCGTTTAATAACTCGTTCCACGCATACCTATCAGAGAAGTCAGAATACGGCTGCCCTCAACACACGCGAGCAACCCAGTCATAAATCTGCTTCCTTCCGTCCACACAGGACACGCGCTAATGGAACTAAGAACGCTTCTTAGTGCAACTCATGCACTCACTGAAAATCTACGCGCTTAACCTTAGAAAATAAAAAAAAAACACATAAAAAAGAAGGTTAACTTAAACACACGCGCGTTACGATAGGCCTCTCAACAATAACCTTGACCCTCAGGTTACTCACACACACAAAAAGAAAGCCTATTTACTCATTAACTAACACTCGCGAGACTACATGTTTACACAAACCTCATCTTTCAAATCTCGGAGCTTCTCAAGCGAAAACACAAACAAAGCTCAAACTTGACACATTGAAAGAAATCCTAGTCTCAAATCGCGAAAACTTTCCGATGCTCAAAATAAAAAACACTTCATTTCTACGGAAGCGCTCCTGGCCTCCCTTTCCAAACGCTTATGTCTGACTCATACTTTGAGCCGTACCCGAGATGGTCGCGGTTTGAAAGCTACTCTGGCTGCCGAGGAACAACAAAAGGGCTGACTCACTATCAGCTCCCCCAAGACGTTACGGTCTCCTGCCAATTTGCGACCTGGCGCCCCGCTTTCCTCACAAACTCGATTGACCGCGTCGCTACTCCCCACCTGGTCTCGTCCTGCCACCTTGCGCTTCTTCGTACTGCACGCTGAGCTTTGAAAAGAACTACGGGACGACGAGGAGTTTAACTGCCCCGTGCCCTTTGTCCGCGTCCGTGCAGAACCTGCTTCACGGTCTCTCTTTGACCGGTGGCTCGAACGTGCTTGATGCGTCAACATCGTCCGTGACGACCGCACCTTTTTCCTCGCGCCCTGCCCTTTTGGGTTTTTCGCCGTCTTTGGCGGCGCTACATTAGTCACCGTCTTTCGTTCTCTACCGCGCTTCTTTTTACGGCGCTTTCTCTTTGCACTCGTTTTCATGTCGTCATCTCGCGCCTCGTGCTGGCCGTTACACATCTCGTCGGCCCGGATCGGTCTCTTACCCGCACAGTCTGAGTGATTTACATTTAAATCAACACTCTCTCTGCCTCGACTGGCGGACAGCTCAACCGACTCTGGCACAATGCAGCAGGCTTTACTCGAGTTATGCAACTCGCACTCTTACGAACTGCCCTCTACTACATTGCCCAGCTCACGCTGTGCATCGGCACACAGCCCGTCGGTATCGATCGCTGTCTCACGCGCACAGTCCGAATGATTAACAACTGAATCATCCCTATCTAGGCTATCTAGACTGGCGGAGAGCTGCACCGATCCCTGAACAATGCAGTTGTTCTCTCGTGGACTACGCAGCTCGCCATCCCGAGAACTACTCTCAACTGCATCGTCCAGTTCGCACCTCACTTCTGCACGCAGATCTGACCTGACATGGGTGCTCGTGTCTATCGGGTCAGCAGTACCCTTTTCTTCGCTAGCAACCTCGCTAACATTACAAGCGACGCACACGCGCGGTAACTGTGCCAATTTGTTCGCATCTGGCCTAGCTGTCTCTAGAGTCATCTGTTGGCACAGCACCTCGTCGCTCTCCTTGCGGCTTTTAACGGCCTCTGTTGCCACTAAGGCATCGTTAGCAGCTAGCCTTTTCCCTTCACTTATGAATCTGCAGCCAATCTGACAGGCACTTCTCTTCTCGTCGGCTTTTGGCGAAAATCCGCTCGATGCTGCCTCATTCTTTCGCTCTGTACTACCTACAGAATTCTCAGGCAGCCGTTGTCTCTGTGCCAATAACTGATCACAATACTGTATCTCTTTGATCAGTGCTGCCTTCTCTGTCTCATACTTTTGCTCACGCTCACGCTTACGTTCCTGATACTCACGTTCGCGTTCATTCTCACGTTCGTGACGCTCACACCTAAGAGTAAGTTCTTGAAGCTCATGCTTCCGTTCATTCTCGCGTTCTTCACGCTTACGCTCACTCTCACGTTCACGACGCTCACGCACACGTTCACGACGCTCACGCTCCCGTGGCTCCTGTATCACCTCCCAAGCAAGCTCAATGCTTTTGTCATCATTGCCACTATCGTTAATCGCCTTTATGATAGCTGGCGTTTTCATCCGTTCGTCCGCCTCAACTCCCAAATCGTCGCACACCAACAACAAGTCTAACCTCGTCAACCTTCTAAGATCCATGGCAGCTGCCCCGACAGGTGGTTAGAACTGTTTTGCAGTTCATCAATGCATCAAATTCATCAACAATGCATCAACAATGCATCAAATTCCCGATTACCAGAACTATCAAAATGAACACACAACATTTGAGTCTGGCGAATCAAAAGGAAAAAAACCACGCGCTCACTTACGGTTGCAGCACCCTGCCATCCGGTTCATTTGTCCGCTGTTCCCGGTTCCTCCGGACTCCCTGGGTCGAAGGCTCGCTCTTCTTCGCTACTCCCAGTTTCTTCGGACCTCTTTCGACGAAGGCTCTCTCTTCTTCGCTCTTCCCGGTTCCTTAGGATCTCTCTCGACGAAGGTTGGTCCGTAGCGCTGCCACCAGCTGTTGCATTCGGAGGCGATCCCACCGCTGCCAACCAGTTGTAGGAGTTGGAGGAAATCCCACCGCTGGCGCCAGTTGAAGGAGTTGAGGACGGACTTTGCGATGAAAACACTTGGGAAGTTTATTTTACATTATGTACAGCGAGACGTCAATGAACAGTCGTACAGTCATTACGGGCCGGCAGCAACTCGGACGGACGCTGCGGCCCGCGGCAAGAAGTTCGAGAGAGGTGAATCCGGGAATGCTCTGGAATCTCTGGAATCCTTCTTTTAAACCCTTCGCGGACTGGAAGTCGCGTCATGTTCGGCCAATGGGAGAGTCCGCTCAGATGACGCCATTTTCGGCCAATGGTAGAGGCCCGTGCGGCGGTGTCACACCCGGCGGCTCTCTGCGGTCTTGCCTTGCTGATTTGCAATGCGTTCTTCAAAGGCGGAGAAGGGGGACGCTTGGGCTCCATTGTCCGAGGGCCCACCTACTCCCGGCGGTACGGCCCCGCTGTGGTGGCAAATGCCGTCTTCAAAGGCGACCGGTGCGACGCTGCCAGGCCTTCCCGGTACATCACAGCCGTCCGGCTGTCACGGCGCATTACCGCCGTCAGGCCGTCCCGGCACAATACCGCCGTCTTGGTTTGGGACCCACTTTACTTCCAACAGTGCCGGGCTATCCCCTCGCTTTCTGGAAGAGTCAAGCAGTAAATAGCCACCGGCGGCGTACGAACTTGTTTGCACGTGAATTTGTGGCCTTCAACTTGTTTGCTCGAGCGCTCCTCTGGAATGTGCTTTCCGCGTTTCTGCGCTTCTCAATTAGTTGTGCTGCGATTCGATGTGGTTCGGGGGAACTCGAAGTAGGCGCAGGAAACAGCTCCATATCTAACAACCTTCGTTGTGTTGTTTCCTTCGGTGGTAGCGCAATGTCTTGATGCCGGTGGCGCGCTAAATCTACACCCTTATTTCGTGGTGCATGCATTCTGCGGTTCAGCAACTATTTTGCGGCAGGCGTATGCTGCTATACCGGAATTGAAATTTTAACTTACTTGCCACGTAAAAAAATTATGCAGATCCCACGCAGTGTGGCAGTTCGTGTAAGTGAAGCTTAAGTGAGCCGGTAACACTTA